>NC_091119.1:157024042-157089042 GCF_040183065.1 Periplaneta americana
GCCGCGAAATCAGGTGGCCCGGGTTCGATTCCCGGTCGGGGCAAGTTACCTGGTTGAGGTTTTTTCCGGGGTTTTCCCTCAACCCAATGGGTAACTTTCGGTGCTGGATCCCGGACTCATTTCACCGGCATTATCACCTTCATCTCATTCAGACGCTAAATAACCTGAGATGTTGATAAAGCGTCGTAAAATAACCTAATAAAATAAATAAAGTTACCGATCGCTCGCCCCTATCTCTACTCCGGAACTCTCCCCACTACTCCTATTACTTCCCTCTTTCGCGTCGCTGAGCTGTCAGGACTAAATAATCGGTATACACATACACAGGCCTACATAAGTGTTCTGTCCATGGGCAAGTCTTTCACTGGAAACCCAGCAATCTCCAATCTTTCCTATTTTCTGCCTTTCTCTTAGTCTCCGCATATGATCCACAATCTTAATGTCGTCTGTCATTTGATATCTTCTTCTCCCCCGAACTCTTTTCCCGTTCACCATTCCTTCCAGTGAATCCTTCAGTAGGCAGTTTTTTATCAGCCAGTGACTCAACCAATTCCTTTTTTCTCTTTCTGATCACCTTCACCATCATTCTTTCTTCACCCACTCTTTCCAACACAGCTTAATTTCTTATTCTGTCTGTCCACTTCACACGCTCCATTCTTCTCCACATCCACATTTCAAATGCTTCTATTCGTTTCTCTTCATTTCTTCCTAATGACCATTTTCCGCCCCATACAATGCCACACTCCACACAAAGCACTTAACTAATCTCTTCCTTAGTTCTTTTTCGAGAGATCTGCAGAAGATCCTCCTTTTTCTATTGAAAGCTTCCTTTACCATTGCTGTTCTCCTTTTGACTTCCTGGCTGCAGCTCATGTTACTGCTAATAGTACATCCCAAGTATTTGAAGCTGTCCACTTGGTCTACTACCTCATTTAGAATTCGCAAGTTTACCTTCTTTGCTTTTCTTCCTATGACCATGGTCTTCGTCTTGTAGGCATTGATCTTCATTCCATACTGCTTACAGCTGTCATTTAGCTCCAGTAATGGTTGTCATATGAGTTAATATTTTAACCATTGTGAGATTAAAGTGATACAATAGAATCAACATTAAACGTTAGCACGAGGAGCTGTTTACTATTTATAGCGACATATTCCTTCAATTGGTAGGCCTATGTCTTTTAAAATTAAATTTAGAAATGTATAATAGATAGGCCTATTACTTTAAATTTAGCCTATTTAAAAATCCAGTTGGAAATGTCTTAGAACTTGTTAATACTGTATTGCTTGGATATTGTCTTGAAGCGTTTTACCATTACTTTTTAATGACGTAAGGAGTTTTGTTGCACAGTTCCCCCCCTACCCCCCAAAAATTAAGTTATATATAGACTAAGTCCCTGAGACTCGATCTCTGTAAACAAAATGTATATGAGTGACTTGGTAAAGATAGAAGAAAAAACCTCAAAGCTTCCGTCGTGAGTAATTAGAAGACGCGTATTAAAATATGCTAATCGTTGACGTAAATATAGGCCTATCCAAATCTTCAACATGCATCCACAATAAAACATCCGCTGCGTACTATGATCGCGCTCCACAGATTGTTCGCGGGTTTCCTCGAAATCGACTTTCTCAAGCCGTGATTGGCCGAGCGGATTAGAATGAGGAACAAGGAAAACTTTATTCGTATTCAAGCGAAAGCGGGAGAGCCGAGGCGCACGTTCGCACACTTCAGTTGGTGTTGGTCAGGCAAAGTGGTAACAGCTGAGTCAAGGCTTGGCACGTGCCTAGTTGTGAATGGTAGCGTATACTACGGACTGCTTCTCTCAAGACATCAAATCAGCCATGTTGTTGACAGTGCTCAATAACGCTGATTTCAGTGAGTAAACTTCTATTCCATTTTCTCAAAACAGAGAAAACTAGTATTTTGTATTGTATTGAATTTCGGCGTTTTAATTGTGTAATAGATTATAGAATACATAACGTCTGGCGCTGTTTCAATGTCGCGTGCGAGCCATGGTCACAGTTTATATCCCGCATAGGTCATGGATGCCTGTCCATTGTTAGTGCGACTTTGTTGTCTATCCCCCGTCGTGCTGGTCTCACGCATTTCCACCGGGTTTCTAATAGGCCTATGTATAAAGCCGAGAAAGCCCAGGAAGTTCCATTGAGGTATTAAAGCCCTTGATACAAAATTTGTTTAATATAAATGTAAATGTCATAATTTTATCTCGAAATGTTGGCACGTTACCAATACGCAATATTAATTTTGTAAATATTTTCCAATGAATTAGCCTAAACAAGAAATTATGACTTGCTATTGGGAAGGGATTGCTTATAATTCCACTGCTGTGCATTAGGGCCTATAATATCTGAAAGATAAGGGCATCCATCTTTGTCACTATAGGGCAGGGCTTCGGTGTTTTTTTTTTTTAAACTAACCATCTCAATATTATTGTTAGACTTATATTTAATTCACAATTTTTTCTAAGAATTTAACAGCCTGTTTTATTGCCGTGCATAAGCTAGTATTTTTCATATTTTAATTTTGTTGTATTCTATTTAAATTTTAGCTTCAGATAGTTTTTGTTTCGAGCTTGGATTATATGCAAATGGAAAATAAATCTTATCGTAATCAGTGCTAATACTCAACTTTACAAACAGTAACTGACTTAACAAGTAATAATCTACCCCCTTAATAATTTTTGTTGGTGTGGGAAACAAAACAAGACAGTTTTTTTTATCTGACACACGAACATAGGTGGACTCCTCCCCCCTTACGTGTGATCAACACAACTCAGGCTCTTCGCATATATGACCTAAGACAACACAGGAGTCTCATTCCTTAACAACGGACAAACATCCATCCACTATTGGGGCTTCCAAGCCATATTAAAGCTGCACATCTTCGCCATTCCGACTGGATCTCTTTTTTTCATCGTAATATATTCAATTATTTCTTTTGTAGTAGGCCTAGATATTAACCTAACCTTATATTACATAAAGTACGATCTTGTAGAAGAAAACTGGTAAAAAATCTGTGCAGTACATTTATCATGGAAGACTCTGGTGTAAGACCATCTGCAAAATGCGACCATGACACGTAACCATTGCTGTCGTCCAGTCCTTGACGGCAGGTGAAGTAGC
Source organism: Periplaneta americana (assembly GCF_040183065.1). Taxonomy (NCBI): domain Eukaryota; kingdom Metazoa; phylum Arthropoda; class Insecta; order Blattodea; family Blattidae; genus Periplaneta; species Periplaneta americana. The sequence continues at coordinate 157,027,184 of NC_091119.1, forward strand.
TTTGACACAGTCTGTGTTTGGAGATGCAAATTTAATTACAATCGATGACATTACGATATAGATAAAATCAAGGACACCCATCCATCTGCGTGTTCATTCATGAGCACTAAAATAATTTAGGTTATATATGATGCCTATAGTTACGGACATTTCATGTTTGATTATACCAGAGAGATAATAATCTAGTTAAAGCTCACAGAGAATCCCGAACGTGACATGTCTATTGTACATAGTCTATTATTATCAATAATAGTAGCAGGAGTAGTAATAGTATTGCTTTATTTAGGACTAGACATTGCCGCTTCGTCTTCATAATTACTGCTGATATCATTTCATGGGTCTGCAATTAAGAAGTTCTCTTTTCTTTATCTTTGGGCTCGTACTCTGAATAATAATAATAATAATAATAATAATAATAATAATAATAATAATAATGATAATTTATTAGCATGTAGCTAATGGTGTTACATTGAACAGTAAATAGGTAGGCCTACGTTCAACTTTACTATTTTTACTTGAAAGCAATCCGAACCCGCAATTCAAATATTTGCATGTTACGTGCAACACAGTTATGTATAGGCCTATTTTAAGGTGATTGCTATAGTTTAGGTTTAGTACCGGTACTTCAGTTGTTTTTATCTTTTCCACCTTACAGACGTCGGCTATACATGGAAATACATAAAAGGGAATCGAACTAGGTTTTTTATTATATTTCCAATTTTTACTCATTTCATATTCCGTTAGGCCTACTATAAATAGTAACATTTTTGGTTTGTTAATTTTCATCTGATTGTATTGGAATTGTTTTAAATGTTTGTTCAATTTAACTTATTTTATTACTAGTATTTAATAGTCTAAACCGACATTTTATAATTAGAACTTTGACACGTACTGGTCGAAACTGGCTCACACAAACGTACCAAACTTCTCGTCATATAAACCACTCCATACACGTAGTTCTCTCCCTGTATTCCAGGAAGACAGCCTTGCCTGCTATCACGTGACCCTAGCGCTTCAACCAATCAGAGAGTTTTGTACTCGGTTTTCCTTATTCTCCTCTCTCGCTCCAAGGTCACGCACTAGCAAAAATAAGACAGCCGATACCGCATACAAACTCTGACGTCATACGTTGTCATAGTAATGACAAACGCAGGCTTGTGATTGGCCGATCTACCGAGCGGGGAAGCCCCGCTGCAATATGTACCTTCTGGCAAAGCTTGAAAGACATGTTATCATAATGTTTGGATCCGGGGATTGACCATCGGGTTTGAGTCATGCTTCGCGTTAGGAGGGGAAAATGAAAACAGTGTGAAAACATAGCCGTTACGTTGTAGGAGTCGATCTCTCTGTGTCGTTTAATTTGTGCATGTGGAAGACGAGTGAAATTTAACGTTTTTAAATATTGTTTTAAATAGGGACGCCTGTAAGTTTGGCAGATTTATAAATTACACAACTTTCCATCTACAGGTCTACAAATGTTTAAATTAGGTAATTGCATATTGCTAATTAATTATCTTTTTTTCTTTAATATATCACATCACATTATATTGTACATGTTTATTGTATTCAGTACCCTTGTGGTCACTCAAATTCTTTGAGCTGATGTCTATAAATTTAGAAATTTATTAAATCTACATACTTAGACTTCAACAACACGTGATTAATCTTAATAACAATGCTTAATTACTCAGCCGACATGTAGTCTGACACCGTGCCCCTTGACTTATTAGTCACTCCTTTTTTTTTATATAATATTATGCAGACCAGTATTCATTTTAGAATGCATAAGACATTGGGAACAAATTAAGAAATTCCAGATATTTAGGAATTCAGTATACTAGACTGCCCACACATGCTTCTTAGGAACCGACACCATTTTTTACAGCTGTGATGTACTTTTTAATCCGAAAGATGACTCCGAGGACACTAGGAAAATAGGCTAATGAATATTAAAAAGACTTTTAAAAATCAACGATTACCCTATTCTATTACGTATTTATATAGTATTAATGACACCAATAAAACTTACGCTCGCATATTAAAATTATTTTAAAGTGTAATTTAAACTCTGCAAGGTTAATTAGAATTTTGTTAATATTTTAATTGCAGGATTTTTAAATATAGCCTACATCGTGTGTATATGGAAGTTTGTTTACTATTGTATTGGCAAAGTCATGAGTTTAGAAATGACCAGTCATAATAACAGGAAAATTTTCTGTTTTCAGGTGACATGGGAAGCGAGAGTATCATGGTGAGTTCACCATATCAGCCAAGTGAAATAACGGACAATATTTACGAGGTAAGTAATAGGAGGATAACATTGAATATTTGAAAAGTTGTATCATTAAATTTGTTAGTAATGATTATTCGTTCAAAGGGATTAGATGAACTAGACTACATTCCAGAGCGTTTATTCATTTCATAGTGCAGTATTTTGAATAGAATTAAACATCGAAAGATTAATGTTATGGAAAATAAAATAATTAGTCTCCTAATGCATAATAATCAGTATTTTTAGCAGAGTGTTCAGTAGTGTTAGAAAGTTATGCATTGAAGACCATTATTTTTTAATTACAACTATAGTATTAAACAACGTAATTATACTGACATGAAGATTAATAAGTACGGTATTCTTTTTGCAGCGATGGGAAGAGAGCTATGGGGATTTTATTACTCTAATGCCCAAGGTCCAGGAGGACTGTGATTGGAGTAACAGTGGCAGTTCATTGTACACCTCCTCCTATCCCATCGAATCTACTGCTCTAAACAAGGATTTGGCATTTTCTATTCCACAACGTAAGTGTACTTATCTTACATTACAAATCAGAAGACTGTATAATTTTTATAGTGCATGTTTACGTTTTAAATATATTACAATATTTATTCAGACTGGTGACGTCCTCAAAATCGTTATCGATTTATCAGTCAGTGTCTATAAAGTTTCTAAAATATTAGTAATTTATTACCTCGAAATTTTATAAATATCCGTAAAATATTTATGTTGTAGGGGCCTAAAGCTAGGGGTTTTAAAATATTTGAAATGTTTTTAATTACATATAAACTCTAAACTCTTTTCTTTTATTATTTTCTACACAGCTGTTGGTTGTCCTCTGAGGTCAGTACCCCTCGAAAATGTCTTTTGATGTTAAATTATTTTTTAACGAATTCTAATATTTCAGTATTTACACCAGTACAAATAACTTTAGACGAATTACCTTATATTCTTAACAATTATTAGGCCTACTACGAAAAACCTAAACTGAGAAAACTCTTGATGCCAAGTAAGGTTTTTCTCACCACCTTAAAACATATTGCTCTACATCCGATTATGTAAATTTCAGGAATTGGCGTTATTATCTGGAATGACAGAAACTGTGTAATATGGTAATTAATCTACAAATTTTTATAAAAAGATAGAAAGTTTTACTACTTTACTAGTATATCTGTGTTTCTCATTTACCTGTTTTGAAATGTCAGGCCAATTATAAATAACCTACTCTATAGGCTGCTGTGTATAATGTCAATTGATACTATGATCACGACGTCACGATCTACGAAGTTGACAAAGAAACTGTTTAAAAAAAACTCATGTAGAAACCTCTCTTCTAACTTCACACATACCTGTAGTTAGCAGTGACTGCTCGTGGTTGAAAAATTTGGTAGTTTACTTCAATGAAATCAATAGGCCTAATTATTTATGTTACATATCCTATCTGGCCAGAATAGCCTACCGTTATTGCATGAATAGGCCTATGTGAGGGACACAACATGATATAGAACATTCGGAAGTAAAAATATAATTTAATAATAATAATAATAATAATAATAATAATAATAATAATAATAATAATAATATCCATGCTAACTTAAACGATTTTTAAAGCGGGAAAACATTTAAAAAAATGTAAGAGAACACTATTGCAATCTACTTTTAAAAAAGTACCTATTTGAAAAAAAAATCTGCACATCCCTCCTTGCACCTTGAGAATAACATGGGAAACAAAATATTTCCTTTTTTTTCACACCCACATAACTACTAAAACTTTTCGTATAACTTACTGTACGTTGTAGATAAAATTTTTGTAAAATGATCTAATCTTCGTGCATTATTCATCTTTATTAACTAAAATACGTAAACCACCTTACAAAATTTATCACAAATAAGACAATAATTAAATATTGACATGTGCTAGTGAATACTACCAATTTACCCGCGTAATAGATGCACTTTTTATTTTGATTTTTACAACAAAAAACTAGGGTGCATCCTTTATGCGAGGAAAAAAATTTAGTGAAAAAAAAAAACACGTATTAAAGGTGCGTCAGCTCGAATGCTGAAATAATTGAATACGTAACGATATATGGGCCATGACTAATTTATATATCGATTGCGTTGCACTTACGATGGTCGATAGTTAGCAACAGTTGTATAAACAGATGATAGGTAACTTGTAACGATGAATACATCGACAATAAGACAGGACACTTTATTGTTATTATTAACACTAGCCTTCTTTCATTCACTGTCAGGTTCAGCATCACTACTATTATTTGTCACAGATTCATTTTCCTCTATGGGTCTATTACGTGGAGAATTTTTTTTAACGCGAAAAATTGGGGTGCGTCCATTATGCGGGTAATACAGTAAGCACCATAGCACCATAGAAGCTAAAAATCATAAAGAATCGGAAATAAGACAATAATTAGTATTAATTAAATATTGACACGTGCTAGATGTAAGTGAATACTTAAGCAAACATTACACCACAGAAACTAAACATCATAAAGAATCGGAACTGGAAAGAAAATACTTGCAGAAAGACTGGAGATGCTCACACTACCACGATAAAATTAAGGAAAACGTGTTTCTCTTACCAGAACGAGTACTAGCGAGGGTGTTGTTTTCTGTCTTTCTCACTCACCTTCACCCTTCAGCCCTTATTCTGGCTATCCTTTACAGTACCCTATGTCGAGAACTTGGAATTTCGTTTACCAACACCTCTAGAGGTACGCTAAAAAACCCCGCTCATCTCTTCGACCTGGAAGGGTCCTAAGACCCATTCTGTCCTCTTAAGAAGTGCGTTCATTTTTTTACTTGGTTATTTAACGACGCTGTATCAAGTACGAGGTTATTTAGCGTCGATGAAATTGGTGACAGATGAGGCCGAGGATTCGCCATAGATTACCTGACATTTGACTTATGGTTGGGGAAAACCTCGGAAAAAACCCAATCAGGTAATCAGCCCAAGCGGGAATCGAACCCGCGCCCGAACGCAACTTCGGATCGGCAGGCAAGCGCGTTAGCCGACCGAACTATGCCAGTGGCTTACGTTCATTTACTTCGACATAGTGGCGTATACTGGTTAAAGGGTTTGGGCTACCACTGACCTTATTATTACACAAAATATATTTTAAAATCCCTATAATAAAATTCCTTACATATTTATGTGAATTTCAGACGTCTTGATTGGGACGAAAATACGTTGATGATTCGTCCTTGAAATTACAGTTGGGCCACTTGCAAAGTTTCTGTAGAAATGACTTTTCAATGGACATCAGTGCCAAGCCGGATAAACGTTCTTGTGTATGAGTTGATCTACAGTAGGATTTTATTCTCTTCAACGCAGAAAATGTTCTTTCTACCGATGCTGACGTAGCTGGTATTGTCACAATTAATGTTGCCAATTTAAGGACTTCAGGAATAACTTGGTTCAGCTGGTTTTCATATATGGCAGATAATATTTCATGGATAGGTTTGTTCGAAAAATCAAAGACTTCTGCTGAATATATTACACTTAATTCATTTTTCAAACGTATTTGATCAAAGTGACTGTTATAGGACTGAAATAATTTGTTTAGTGCCTCATTCGGGAAGTTTTCCCTATAAGCAGAAAATTTTTGAGAATCTAGAAGATGTGTGAACTGAAGCTTTCCATAATCAGAAAATCTGTCAGTAATTTCCATGTGCATACGATCCAGTATGCTGCAGTACAGCTGCCTGTATTTCAATTCATCATCTCCTTTTCTTCGCTTTAATGGTGGTTCCATTGTATTGTCTGAAGAATTTTCATTTTCTATATTACTCCATATGGACGGAAACTCACTACGTCTGAACTCGGATATAGTATTTTTTTAAATTTGATACCTCTTGCAAGTATTGCAAGTAGTATGCTATGTCTAGACTTTTTGTCTGAAGAATATTGTAGAGCACATCTGTATGTGCGAACACTCTAGCATAGACTTCAAGAAGAAAAATATTCTGAAACTGTGTGAAAAAATTCTAATATCCTTGAGCCTGCACAATTACAGCATCATCCCAGTTTTCTTCAGAGTCATTACAAATGATATTTTTAGAGAAAGCAGTCCGTTTTTCTCTGCATTCCTTTACTGTATTTACAAGCCGAGATGTAAAATTCAATCTAGTTGGTGCTACTTTTGGGAGTTTCTTGTTCATAAATTCCATGAGTTTTCTCATCTTTTAGGAGATGATGAGAAAAATGCAGCTAAACCCGACAGTGTTTTGAAAAAAATGCGGCATTCTGGAATGGATGAAGTAGTTTGTTGCAAAACTAAATTGAGAACATGGCTGTAACAATGGACAAATAGTGCTTGAGGATATTTTTCTTGAACTTTTGTTTTCAAGCCATAACTGAAGCACCATCGTATGTCTATGCAATTAACTTATTGCCGACATTGTATTCTGCTGTAACACCTTCCACATGCTGAAACAAAGCAGCAGCAGTTTTGTCCGAACTGACATTTGTGAATCCTATAAACTGTTCTTGAACATTGGCAGTACTGTCGACGTATCTTAAAACAGTGGACAATTGACTCTGATTAGAGCAGTAACTTGTTTCATCAACAATGGCCACAAAAGGTTTTATTTTCTTTATCATAACTCCACTTATAGCAAATATTAAGTCATTCTGAATTGCGGGAGAAGTACCACGAAATACTGTTGAACTCTCAAGATGATTGGCCAGTAAATGATCAAATTCACTTAAGGAACTTAAATATTCAATATAATTTCCTCTATTGTCTGATTTCACACTCTTGTTATGACCCCGAAAAGCCAATTCTTGTTTTCCTAGAAAGCAGACTGCGTTAATAAGACGCAGTAAAATCTCCCGATTTTTTTTTCACAAGAGCATTGTGTTGGTTGATGTGAGAGCTTTTTGCTTATCTAGCTGTAAATCAATTCTTGTCTTTCCAAAGTTTGCAAAGTTCGTGCTACTACAAATATGAGCTTTTGATTTGTCGTATTCTAGGACTGCCGTTCGAAGGGAGTTCATATTAGAAAACCCCTCTTTTGACCACACATTAGTTTCGCGGCTAAATAACAAACATGGCCAGCAAAATAGTTTAGACAGTTTAGAAGTGCCACACAACCAATTCCACTTACCATATGATGTTGAAGTGAAATGGCGTGTGTACTCACTCTGTTTTTCTTTTACGTCCATGGACAAATTTAACTCAGGAGTTGGTCTTTCCATTTTCACAATTTCAATTTTCTCGTTGTTATGTACGACGGTTAAAAGGCACTTTTAATAAACCTTTTATTACACAGTCATTTTCAACACAAACCTCTCCAGAAACTTGTTCTGCCATATTTTTCACAATATCACTTAATTGGGAAATTAAAAACTTAATAATTCACAATTAATATAACTCTTAGACACTCGAACAAATCACAGATTTAAAATAATGCACTGCAAGAACACAATCACATTCAGAGCTAGCGTACTAAGCGTATTGTTGCTTCGCGCCTGCGAAGAAACCGATCACGAGAGCGGCAACTCACGGCCTACACTGCACAATAGAAACAGTAGGGAGCGGGGGGTACAGGCAGTTGTGTGAAGGACAGTGTGCGCGGTACGGTCACAGGCTACCTCACGTAGCAAGCGGTTTCTCCAGCGATGCCGCCTTGACAACTTGTTTCTTTTTGAGAGCAGAGAGCGTATATAAATCTAACAATTACTTTAATTTTAATTACTATGGTAAAACTAATAATACAAAATTATTACATTATGTTATATTATAAACTTTTTCTTTTGTAATTTCCTTGGGCTATCGCTGGTAGCCCCGGTAGTCCCCAAAATACGCCCCTGCTTCGACAAGTCAATGATGGATAGACTCTTGCTGATGATTCACATGATTCTCTATATTCCTATGATCTAGTAGACAGAACTAAATTACTTCAACTCTTATTTTAAATGGTGTTTGGCCTTTGGTAGTAGATCTCTACAGCAGATAAGTAAATTCTGAAAATTAGGTGCCAATATGTATACTAACTGTAAGGATGTGCAAACTTAATTGCAATGTTGCATTAACCAATAACGGCTTATTCTTGGAGAGAGTACAAATAAGAGTTGCCATCTTCCGTGAATTACTACCATGGCCTGAAGGAAGATCTAGTACTCAATACACTGTGGTAGCACTATATTACTGAAGGCTGGGGCTACTCAATTTTTCGATAATCTTTTATTCAAGCATTAATGTCTCGACTCTCGATCTTGCAGTTACTATGGTCAGCTATTTTTTATGTGCTGAGCTTGAGGGGAGGTTTCGACATATATCCGTGTAAGAGAATTTTACTGTTTTTCTGTAATTGTTACTTGTTAATCATTTTGATATAGTTATTCTCTGCATTTCAGTTGGCGGTGTGACGAATGATTGGAAACATAAGTCTGTGAAGCAATGGGAAAGTAATGACATCATGTTCTGGATACTCTCTGTTGCAAGTGAAAATGACCTGAACTCTGAAGACATAAGTATTTCGCAGTTTAGAGATTTAGACGGAGCAACTCTATGCAACATGTCAGAAGCAGATTTTATAGACAGAGAACGTAAAATTGGCAAAACTCTATTCAATGCATTGCAGCAAATGAAACAAGAGCAGCAGAGGGGCATGTTTGGCAAGTGTGAGCATTTTTATACATATTATTTTAAATATAGTAATGGTGAAATAAAGTAGGTAACAAATATTTTGTGCAGTATATAATTGAATTTAAATACTCCACAATTTTTAGTTTCAAAACTTTTACTGCTAATGAAATCAACCATGAAAATTTAATTATGATTTTTAAAAAATCATGTTAAAATCGTCATCACTAGAGTCTGGACTTTTATGTACAGTAATTACATATTTTTTCCTTGGGATGTATCTGTCTGAAAACTAAAAATTGTGGCAAATTTGCCTGCTAAGACCATGATATTTGGTTTTAATACTAGGCCATATTTTTACATTCATTCATTCATTTAGTGTTCTGCCCAAGGCCAGGTATTTCACTGCAAACCCAACTTCCTCCAATCTTTCCTATTTTCTGCCTTCCTCTTTGTCTCCTCATATGATCCATATATCTTAATGTCGTCTATAATCTGATATCTTCTTCTGTCCCGAACTCTTCTTCCGTTCACTATTCCTTCCATGCATCCTTCAATAGGCAGTTTCTTTTCAGCCAGTGACCCAGCCAATCCCTTTTCCTCTTCCTGATCAGTTTTAGCATCATTCTTTCTTCACCCACTCTTTCTTGTAACAACAATTTTTACATATTCGCACAATAATACACATTTTTAAGATAATTACATATTTTACATAAAATTAACATCTATGCCAAATTTCGTTTAATTAAATACCTTGCAAAAAATATTATCAATATTTTAGCATGAACTAAAACGAAATTATAAAAATACGTATACAATTTTAAACTGAATGTTGCCGATATATAATGGGACACACATGTCAGCATGGAGGACAAGACAACCACTTGGATAGTCGTGAAAATATTCGAAGCAGTTGGAAGAAATCGGTGTTAATCCAGTTTATTCACTATTATCCAAATCCTCATCGGGAAAACGCGGAACCCTCCAGAAGACATTTTTTTTTTCAGCTACATCCATTTGTTTAGATATGCATGCGATCTCGAGAGATCATTTTCGGTGTAGGTTATAACAGCATACTGTTCGTTCAGTCACTGATGGAACTTCAACTCCTGATAATATGGAGGAATATTTTGTGGCACATTGTGTTTCATGCCTTTGTTAACTTTAAAATCGCATCAAAAACTATATCGTTACATAGGCTATATAAATGTAATTTTGTGTGAAATTAATCTTATTTATTTAAATAAAATATTAAAATAAATAACAATTTATTTTTAATTCCCTGTGTAATTTTGATATTACTGTATTTAGTACACATTTTGAGGTTTTTAGTTACGGTACATATTTTTAAGACCAATATTAAATAAAATCCGGACTGTAGTCATAACATTATTTTTTTGTTTCTTGCAGTGCCACCATTTTCTACAGTTAAACATGAAGAGCTAGATAGTAATTCAACTTTGCTGACTGATCTGAGCTTCACAATACCCATGCGGAACACTGAAAGCCATCATTCCTCAGGTAAATGCTCTCGCTACTCGTTTTTGTGCAGGATGCAGTATTAAAATTATTACTTAGGAATAAAAATATATATTAAATGACTTTCACGTATTAACTTGAACTAAGTTTAAAAATACCTTAGTTGACTAGTTTCGGCTTGGGAGCCATCTTCCTAAGTAATATAGTGTTAAAAGTTGTGTAATCAAGATTTATACAATTATTAATTCAAGAATATTCTAAAGTTATTCTACATTTATTTTATGGCGAAAAATCGTTTCATATAATAAGAGTAAAAATATTTGGTAGTACCAGTAAATATAACGTGAAAGCTAGTGCTTGTCCAGAGTTAAAGTATTTAGAACTTAAAAATTAATTGTGGTATTAATTGTCTGATATTTTAAGTCATTACTATGTAAATCCACATACTAAATGTTGAGAGTATTTAAAATGGTATACTATATTTAAGGGGAGTCTGTATTTCCATATCTTACAATGTTAAATTCCTCAATTTTGGGTAGTTATAAAAAATACAAATATAGAAAAAAAATAGAGCTTATGTAACATACCTTTATGTATGGTATAGGCCTACAACCAGTTAAATAAATTTAAAATTCTACTGAGCGATGATTCAATCTGTAAATGCTGAAGTTTGAGAATTGCTTATTTACAGATGAATCTGAAGATGGAACAAATGTACCACCTCCAAATAGACCTGAAAAGAGAAGACCTGGAAGACCTCGCATGCCAGGACGAAGAGGGAAAAAACCAGGTAACTAAATTTCCACATTTCACATGATAATGGTATATTGAGTACAATATAATAATTAAAAAAAAAAAAGAAACCTGTACATAAATTTTATTTTACAGAGATACTTTAAGGGTCTAATATGTTTTATACTAAGTATTAAATGGCGAGTTCAGCAATATTCGTTTGACTTCCTTAACAGATTACACGTTCATTGTTTCTTTGTTCAAACAGAGAAGAAAACAGGAAGGTTATGGGAGTTCATCAGAGACCTGTTACTGAACCGGGATTACTGCCCAAGTCTAATTTGTTGGGAAAATCATGAGGAAGGAGTTTTCAGATTCGTGCGCAGTGAGAAAGTTGCTCAGCTGTGGGGAACAATCAAAGAAAACCCCAAAATGACATACGAGAAATTAAGTAGGGCTATGAGGTAAGTCATTCTACTGTTACATAAGCATGTTTTGGCTGGTAACTGTTTAATATACTATATAACTTTCACCAGTATTTGCGTTCAGCCTTCATGATTATTTTATTAATAAGACTTACTGTAATGTGTTGTGAACTTCAGGTTGAAATTTGTTACAGGAATGATCAATTAAAATTGCATGCTTGTGTTTTATTGTTCTTACACTATGGTTTGTGTTGTTCTGTGGCATGTATAGTAAATTTATTTGAACATCAATTTGAAGTAACATGTTGGGTGTGGATTTGTTTGTCTTATAAATTCTGATCAAATGTATTTTAATATTTACATAAAACATATCCACTTGATTAGTGAACTGTACTCCAACCAGGAGAAAGTCTCAAGGGAATGAGATGCAGCGGGGTAATGCTATGAATGACTGTTGATGTCATAAGGTCACACACGTGGGTACACGCATCTCCATTGGCTAACTCTCAAAGCACAAACGATAACACTGATACATACATATTTATGCTACTCTAGTTACAAAGTTAGATCACGGTTAATTTCCTGGTATTTTAATCCTTCCATACAGGAAATAACATATGCAGGGGAGCGCATGGTTTTTAAACTGACGTTATAACGGTAATATTATCTATCTACTTCGCTCCAATAGATGACGCAATAGTAAGCACATTCCTTTGACGGTTAATCTCCTGGTTGGAGAACAGTATGATGGATGTGGAAAAAAAAAAAAACAACACACACACACATTAAGTTAATGAAGTGTTCGTAGCTTTGAGCTTCTGTATGTTTCAGTTTCAATTCCATTAACTAGACCTATCCCTTGAGTTGTAATAGGCCTACCGGTATCAATAATATGTATCATTATTACATATTACTGTTCAAGTCTAAGTTATGGTGTGCAGAAATAACAAATTTTTAATGCTTCTCTGAATTTAGATTAGATTAGATTAGATTAGATCTTTATTAGCCGAATAGAATTACAAGCATTCATGGCGTCGTCAGTACACAAGAAAAATGACATAACATACAATATAATACAAAAATAGACTTAATTCTAAATAAATTTAACAGTTTAATATTAAATGACATGCAAAAAAAAAAAAAAAGAGAGAAAAAAAAGGAAAAAAAAAAATATATATATATATATATATATAGGACAAGCTTGATCTTCAGTCTCCACTGTTCTACCTAGTATCTTCTCTTTTTGCTTTCCCCTGTCTTGTCTTCAACTCTGAGTTACCTGAAACATAAATGGTCAAGGGCAGTATCAAGAAACGTTAAACGGTTGCAGAAACGCAAATCAAATCAGTCCCTGATCGCCAATCAGTTGATGTCTGATTTATCTGATTGTTCATTGCGTTGCACAAACGTGAATCTCCAATCAACTTGTCTCAATTTACTAATTGCTGATTTGAGGAAGAAATACATTTGACAACAGCGCTATTTAGCAACCACAGCCAATTTGATGCTCTTTAAAAGTCGCGAATCGAATGCATCAAGTGGTTGGTGACTAGGAAAACAAGTGAATGTGTTGCTGTTTTGTTGCTTTTTGTATAAAGGAAACAGGCGGATTCTATTTGTAGGGCCTATATAGACTACAATATAGTGAAAAAAAAAATGAAGCAAACAAAAAAAAAAACCGTGAGGGGGCTTCTGTTATGGGATTTGCTAAGGGAGTCGACAAGAAATTGGAATATGCATAGCCTCCATAACCCAAAATAATTCCATTTCCCATCTCTCTGTTTACAAATGGAGCTCGCAATCTACTGATTAAAAATATTGTGTTGTCATGTGTAGAACCCTGCCAACGGGCTACAACATTCCAGAATTGCAGTGATGGTGTAGACTACATATTGCCTGTATATTCACAGAAAAGAAACCTTTCCTATTTCGATAAAGTTCGGCATCATTTCAACCAGGTGACTGGATGGCGATGTGAGCAGTCTATACAACCAATATTAGGCTACTCTTGGAAATCCTGACATGGGTGAAAATTCTCTCTGGATTTCAAATCATTCCCTGTTTGAAGTTTGGGGATTTATGAGACCCTGCCATAACAAAGCAATTTCATACGTAACATTCCTAACTACTCGGCAAATAGTTGATTTGTGGACCCTAACAAGATAACCCAAGACCGACTGAAAAATTCCAACAGCATAAAATCTCAGCACTGTTAGAACTTGGTTCATAGGAGAAAGTGGAAGGTTTCGATTTGTCTGTCTGCATTTATTTGTTTCATTTTTTTAAAGTAACAAAACACACGAATCCTCTTTTGCTTAAATTCTCTGTTATTATACATAAAAACAATTAATGTCTATCATGGAAACGCCTTCTTCTTAATATTTTTTTCATTCAGAAATTTCTTCATCAGAAGAATCCATTATGTCGAAAACAATATTGTTACGAAATAGCTATTCACTATATAATTACAGTAACTGCATTATAAACAGAACAACATAAATAGCCTACTTGATCGATGATCAGTGACTTAACCAGCAAGAATCTATTGATCAAATCTGATGGAAGACTGATCTCCGATCAAACACTGATTGTTCTTTCTGCAACAGAAATAGAACTGATGGCCAATCAAACACTCCTTGATTGCCAATCATATTTTGATCGGTGTTTCTGCAACCGGGCCTAAAATTTTAAATTTAGGTATTCATTTGTGCAAAATGGCATATGTGTTAATAAAATGTTCTTTACCTCTTTTTTTTTTTAATTTTCTTACGGTATGTTAAGTTCTTTGATTTTCTGTGGAAGTTTATTATATAAATTGCTGCCTCTATGTGATATGCTGTTAAGACTTCTGGTAAGCCTGTGGTAATTCAGATGTATGTTTTGGGATGTTCTGGTGTTATATCATGATAGGTTGAATTTGTTTTAAAGGAATCTATGTTTTGATGAATAAAGCACACTGTTTCTAAAATATATATGCAGGGTACAGGTAAGATTTTTAGTTCTCTGAAAATTTTTATACTTTCAGTCCGAATAGGAACTTTTTTAATGATTTTGAGTATAGGTGATCATATTAAAAAGATAAAAACGTAGGCCTATACAGCAAATAGGCTATAGTGCGAATAACCTTAAAGAATTTTATTTTCTACTGTCTGATATATGACAACGATTACTATTGAACACATATTTTAATCTATATATTGTAACTAAAATTAAGGTTTTTAGTATCCAGGAGTCAGACAATAATCTTGTCAGAATGTCTGTCTGAACGAAATTACAATGATAAGATTTTAATTATTCATTATTGATTATACCAGTTCCTTTTTAAATCACTAATGGGCTGTTAAAATAGTTCCACTATTAATACAGTAAAGTTAATAAGTTGTTAATTTAACAGATTTAATAATTCATTAGTGTTTATTATTAATCATTATGTCTCTAATACATCATTTTCAAACAAAACAATAATAATAATAATAATAATAATAATAATAATAATAATAATAATAATAATAATAATAAATATTACGATAATTGAACTGGATTCATTAGATTTAAAAGCAAGAAATTAAATCTCATTTTACTCATCAGACATGACAGTAGGCCTAACTGAATTTACAAATGAGTAATATCAGAGAAATTTCTTAAACTAAAAAATATTACCGGTACCTGTTGTATAATGAAATTGGACATAAGATAAATACAACAGAAGAACTAAAGGAATAGATACTTTAAAAATACATTACTGGTAGCATTTTTAAGAATCAGTTGCATAACATTCATTTTAGACCCATATTGAGTGAATTCTTGAATACAGGAAAGTCTGATAACTACTAAATTGAGCAACCAAGAGTCTTCAGGATGAATATAGTATATTGTTTGGTTGATAGTCTTCCAATATACCAGTGCTGTAAAACTGTGATAAGATGGACGATGAGACAAATTAAATATTGACCCAATTTAAAGAGAACAGATTATTTGATAATGGGAATATGAAAGTTTTAGACAATCCAATACACATACGGTACAAGAATCTTTAAAGAAAGTATCAGCATAATTCATCATGGGTTGATGGAAAAGGGGGAAAATTCCTCTATTGTGAAAATATAATTATGGCTGTGAGTTAGGAACACAGTTCTACTGGGAAAAATGATATTTGGAACTACATTACCAGAATAACAACTACCGGTACCAAATGATATTCGTATAAGGAAAGCACGAACTCATTGTGTAAATCTTAAACTTAAGCACAGTTCTGTGAAGATCTAAAATAATAGTTAAGTCTGCAAGAAATAAATGAGAGCTACGAAATATATGTATATTTAATGAAAAGACTTTGTCGTCGCATTTAAACATAAAACGATTTCTTTCCTTTTATAATGTGCCAGGACAGAGAAAACATAAGTTGCACAAATGCATATGAAAACGACAAAAATTTAAAGATCAAAGACAAATAATTTGCAATAAAACATTTTTACAATTTAAGTACCGGTACATGCACTTTCAACACATATGAAAGCTGCAATGTCCCAGTACTATTTAGCTCAGATATAAATATGTATATTGTGATGTTTGTCCAGTAGCGATATGGTCGCAATTCTTATTTCTAGGAATTACTATGCTACTCGAATTCTCGAACCTGGTCCCAAAACAGGCCGATACCCCAAGAAGTTGGTTTATAAGTTTGGTCCTGCAGCCCAGGGCTGGCGCCTCCCTGCCAAAAGTAACCTCTTGCAGATGCAATGATGGAAAAAGAAACTTAAGCCAGGTGCCGATTTTGTCTGAGTCTCAAGTTTGCTTGCTGAGTGCTAAAGGCTGGCTTACATTTTGCTGTTTCTATTCACTGCATATCATGTATGTGCGAGTAGGATCACTTAGTTATTGTCCGCAGTGATAATTTTACTTGTATCTGAGATTTAATATCTTCAACATTTTGGAACTTTTTATAGGTTCCATCTTCAGAATGATGTTACCCAATAAGTAGACGAGTCTTATGTGTGGCTACTCCTGAGAACTAAATTTTTCCTATTTTCATATATTTGCCCTTTAGCAAGTGGCTATAGGTTCAGTTTGACTGAAAAATGATTTTTCGAAATGTTTAGCAAAGAAATAGACTATAATTATCGATAGAGTAGAACCCATGACAACATCAACTGTTTCTCGAAATTAATTACCATTGAGCAAATAGAGTGAAAGCTAACATAATTTCACCATATGATGATCAAATGCAGCGACATAGCCAGAAATTTGAGAGAAGAGCGTGCAAATTTTGGGAACATCACTTTACAAATTTGTCTATAACTTACATGGAGCATATTTAAAAGACAATAATCATTAGTATGTGTCCGTTTATCTATCAAGATGTGATCTATTTGGTTGTGTGACAATCCAGCTGGAGAAGTCCAAGTATACTGTATTTATGTATATCCTTGTGGGAAAATGTTGTACTTTTGACATTAAATTTTTTGATGTCGCAAAGTTGACAAACGTAACTCCATTGTCATTACTAGTTACAGGTAGGCTCTTTTTTCCAATAGTCGGTTTAAAAATATCCTCCCATCCTACTTTAGAATTGAAATCCCCAATAAAATTTTCATGTGATATTTAGATAACTGATCAAAAGTATATTCCAATTCTTTATAGAAGCTATCCTTTATATGGTCGTTTTTCTCTTCTTTAGGGGTGTGAGTGTTTATAACTACGATATCGCACCATCTACCCTTAATTTCTAAATACGATAATATATCACTGATAAATTCGACTTTTTGAATAAACAGATGCTGATCTTAAATAAATCTAGTTATTGTGTTGAGAATGGAAGCTTCATAATTTCTTTGAAAATCGTCGGTCAATTTAAAAAACAATCTGTCAACAGAAATATAAAGGATTTATTATTCTAAATATTGGTCATTGTCTGTAGAAACAGTCAAAACAATTTTCTTCTTTCAGTGCCAAATATAATTTTTGAATATTTACTGAAAAATGGGGGGTTGGGGGGCTTCAGCCCTGTGATCCCTCCTCCCCTGCCTAAGTCACTATCGAATGCTTTATAAATAGGGGAATCATATCAAAACTAAGCAAAATATTAGACTGTTGTATTTTGACTTAAATGGAAGATTGGACATTTTTATATGATATAGTAATTTCCAACATGTACTGTACCTCAAGCATATCTGGAAGATGTTTATCTATACAGTAAATTCAGGTTCTTAAAGAATGTGTAACAGTGTTGGTTGTACCGGTACTCTCTTCTGTCAAGCATAATGAACTGGAAGTAGGCAACAATACCAGTTCTTGAGTGATATGGCCCTGTAGATGGAACCTATAAATATGACGAAATATCGGAGATATTAAATCTCAACAGATGGTTACTCAGTATTTACTTCATAATAATGCACTTATTAATGAAAGAAGAACTTAGAAGAAACATAAAGATGACTGATACAAATTATCTTTCTCCTGTTAACAAAAACTTGAGTGGAAAAATAAAGTGAATTTTTCTTCCTACACAACACAACAATTATTTTCCAATATCTTATTGACTACCTACAACGAAAACAAGGAACCAGCTTTCAAAATTCGCTTGTCAATTTCTTCAGGTATGGAAACAAAAACTGCCGAAACATCATAAACAATACAGATTATATTATTTATTAGTTTAGGTAAAGTGTGTAATTTTGTATTTAATAAAAAAAATGCTATTAATTTATGCATCCACCAAATTTTATATTTAACTTATACTGATTATGTAATTTAACTTGTCTCTGGGCCATTAATTACGATTCTAGTCCATGCCATTGCTTCATGTAAAAACAGAAGGACTCAGTGATTGTTTATAGTTATCTACATCTCGAACGATTGAAGGCAGTCTTTCGTGCAGTACTTTGGGCAAAGAAAAGGTCGTCGAAATGCAATATTTCGGAAAAGGAAAAGTCGTCAAATACTGCGTGAAGAGTATCACTTCACACTACTACCGTATGTAAAAAATTACGTAAAGATATTTGATAGAGGCAGCATGTTTTATCTGAAGACACTGTATCTGCATTTTGCAACAATAACTGGTGATTACAAAAAACTCAATGTTCGTACATTTCTTAGTCATTACGGACCGTATTCATAGACATTTTTAGCGCGGGCTTCCGGTGGATGATCAGCGTTTTTCGTATTCATAAACCAGTGTTAGCGATAGGATATGATTTGAATTCTGTACTAGTAACCAGTGGATAGCCAGGGCTAGCTTAGTACGCTCGTAGCACGTGCTGCGAAATGTCTATGAATAGCACCCTCAAAGTTTACATAAGGATGAGTGAGGGAGAAGAAAACTACCGCGATATGCTTTAAAATGCAATGAAACCTTCAAAACTAAACTGATACAGTATGCAGAGTTCTTAAAAACTGTCTTGTCTAGCCTTATTCATATATATGGTTAGAGCTAGATCTTGTGTCCAGGATATTTTCAAGAAATGTGACAGTTGCACAAATACAGAGGACTCTCATATCGAGAGACTTTTATGAAACAGAATGAATAGAGACCAGAGTCAGAACTCTCATTCTGATGATTCAGTAATCATGCCAGGGAAACAATATCAATAACATGGTAAATGAGATCCACTGTATAATAATATTGCCAAAAACGTTTATTTACATAAATTAATATTGGAAAAGTTTGTAAAATTATTAAATTTGTCATATAAAGCTTTGCGTCACATCTCACACTAAGGTTAAAATGTGATATATAAAGTTTGGTAAAGTCAAGGCTCTTGACCTGCTTCATATTAAGTAAACATTACCCCCTTCCACTAGCTAAAACTCTACCTGCTGGGAAGAGCTCTCCACACCCCTTAGCCAAAACATCAGTGAATGGACAGTACAGCCGATAGGAACTGAATATACATCGTCACTACTATCTGTCCTGATACAGCTACTTTATCCGAACCTTAGTGATATTCCATTTTGAATCTTGTGTACACTACTTTTAACACTTGAATATAATTAATTGATTAACTAGTGGACTTACTCGTGTTAATTATGTAAGATTTGTCCTGCTTACAGCTGTTTCAGTGCTTCACGCACCATCCTCAGAGCCTTCATGGCTAGTAGGCTCTGAGGATGGTGCGTGAAGCACTGAAACAGCTGTAAACCGGACAAATCTTACATAATTAACACGAGTAAGTCCACTAGTTAATCAATTAATTACTTAGTGATATATTAGTGTTACAATGAAATACATTCTTTTTAATTGGTAAGACCTCTTGCTTGGCTTCCGGATTCATACCTTCCTGTCTCGCATGCAGGCTACATTACAGTGCTCCATATGACGCTCTTGTGAATGTTATGCATGGCTTAAAACTGTATTTATTTATAAAACTGAGGCGCTTTTAAATGTGATTTATGGAACATGATATAAAGTTGTATGTACAATGGTGGACAGTTTGAGGTTTATGAAACTGTTCCTTTAAGTTATCCCTTGTCCGCATACTGGGACAGATATGGCACATACCGGTTTTATATTCATATAACTTATAATATAAGCATAAAATATTTCAAACTGCATACTGGGGACAGATATGGCACTGTGAAGAATAAATGGATTTGACCATATGTGACATCAGTTGAGAAAGAGAGAACTACTTAACTTATTTGAATATAAAACCGGTGTGTGCAAAACTGTTCCATGCAGTAAGGATTAATTCTCTTCATGGACGCTCATAAATTAAAGAATATCTATATTATGTAGTATACAGTACTATGATATTTTACCTTAATTACTTACGAATATTGTGAATAGCAATATAATATGTAACATAGGCCTACATATTATGTTTCTTGAATACCCAAAATTATTTACATAGATGAATATAATATACTCATCCAAGTTAATTAGCTAATACTAAGCAAAATACAGAGTGGAAGTGATATAACTGCGCTGATTGAAGGGTGCAATAGAATATATTAAAATAAATAACAATCTATGATGCATTTTGTGCTTAAGTGCATTGTTAATTAAAAAATTAGGCTGAAAGCCTGCATTTTAAAACGCCTTTGCAGAACGAAAAGTTACATTTTTGTTCGGATCAAATTTCTGCACATTTAAAGGACAAAACTAAAATTCTTTCAATCATTCATTATCATAATACACTTCTCTCTTAAATTGATTGAGCATATTAAGAATTAAATCAATGGCTTTCCCAAAACACTCTATAAAATGTTTTATATAAAACTATTTCGAAAAATAACCAAAAACGAGCAAATATTGAATTAAACTTTTATGTTTTGAATATATCAAAGAATAATCACCTAAAATTAATGCCATTACTTACTGTTCAGCCTATACACACACACACACACACACACACACACACACATGATGTATAAGTGCGTATTTAAAGAAGACTAGCCAAATTCACTTACTAAAAATTTATAGCTATTTGTTTTCTCGCTGTTCTTATATTACACGTGTTAAATTTATGTCACGTACACATCTATTAAAATCGAAGTGTTCCTTAAATCTTCATGACTGTTCACAGAGCTCATTTATCCATTTTTACATTTTTTGTACGATTTACAAAATGTAAATATATATTGTGATAAAATTACCCGAATTGTATATTTTTATTCATTAAAGAACTTCTGGATTGTGTGAAAATTACTGTATACATGCATTACGGAAAGAAGCATTTAATTTCCAAGATCTGTTTTGTGTTGTGAAAGTAACTCATTTATGAATAAAGATCATCTTTTTAAGTGTGTGTGCGAAGTTAAAGGACTGTCCACAGAATTTAACATTATTGTATTGGGAAACAAGAAGGCAAATGACATTGTATCAAATGCCTGAACATTAAATAAATAAATAATAATAATTTAAAACATAAAATTACTTAGTCATACATTAAAAAGTGTTAAAATTTTAAAAAAAGGTATATACCTTCGACAGACGGCCTGTTTCGATGTTATGTCCCGTCTTCTTCAGTGTCTCCTGAACTACTGGTGATCTTGAATTCTGCGATGTGTATTTGTCGATGGTAGGGGTGGGGGTGAGTTGCTCTTATGGTGGGGCCTGGTTGTTTGTGTGTTATGACGTATCATGACGTCGAATAATGTGTGGGTATTGAACTGTAATTGTGTGTTAAGTATATGTTGTGGGTATGTTATTGTATGTTTATATATTTCGTATTATTCTAGGATGTTTAAATGTGAACTTTTTGGTGCGATGTGTAAAATTTCCATATCTGTTTCTATATTATTGTAGTCATGATTATTGTTGATAATGTGGTCTGCATAATTTGATGTGATGTAGGGTTTGGTTATAGCTTTAATATGTTCATTATATCTTGTGTGAAAGGATCTTCCTGTCTGTCCTATATAATATAATGAGCATATTAAAGCTATAACCAAACCCTACATCAAATTATGCAGACCACATTATCAACAATAATCATGACTACAATAATATAGAAACAGATATGGAAATTTTACACATCGCACCAAAAAGTTCACATTTAAACATCCTAGAACAATACGAAATATATAAACATACAATAACATACCCACAACATATACTTAACACACAATTACAGTTCAATACCCACACATTATTCGACGTCATGATACGTCATAACACACAAACAACCAGCCCCCACCATAAGAGCAACACACCCCCACCCCTACCATAGACAAATGCACATTGCAGAATTCAAGATCACCAGTAGTTCAGGAGACACTGAAGAAGACGTGACGTAACGTCGAAACGGGCCATCTGTCGAAGGTTTAAATTTTAACACTTTTTAATGTATGACTAAGTAATTTTATGTTTTTAACAAACAAAGTGTTAACGTGAACTTTAATCAATGAATAATAATTTCGAACCATGTTGACCAATGAGCTATTACAATGATAACTTTTAATTTATGATAATTTTCTCCAGGGTAGATATATGTATTTTCTATCTGACATTTTAGTTAACTTTGAGTAGATATTTCAGGATTACTGCAAAGTGATATACATTACTCTCATTGTTGACAGGTATTATTACAAGAGCAAAGTGCTGCAGCCTGTTTTGGGTCGAAGATTAGTATACAAGTTTGGACCCTCAGCAACAGGATGGCGAACACCAAATCCAAACTTCAGGCTGTAAGGGCTGGAATAACACTGGTTGTGTGCCCATTTAAACAAGATAATGGGCAGCACTGAAAAATTATCTGTGATTAAAACTTGGCTCGAAAACCAAGTTTGCTAAGAGTGGACGCGAAGCAGGATACAGTAGATGAATATTGTTATGGTTTTGGTCCTGCATGTAAGGAAGCGCTGGAAGTTTTTACATGGCAGTATTGTGCGCTTTGTGCTAACATCTGTATTGGTGGCTGAAAGAGACAATCTGTTTCAAAGTAATAGTGTAATATTAATAATAATAATATATTTTTTTGCTACAAATGATTGTCTAATGCATTGTACTGATAATAATGCCTTTGAAACAGAGAGAAGAGCTGAATTGTCAGCATATCAGTCATTAGTACAAATGATTTTAAATTGTGGATTTGTATGAAGTATTCTCAGGTCACTGATTAGTCAGTAGTAAACAGTCATCAGTCATCACAGTTATCAAGTCAGAAAGTATATTACCGTATTATGTCTATAGATGTATATCGATACATAAACGAATAATCAAAAATAAAATATGTGTAAAAATATTAATTCAGGGAAAACTTTGTGCAACAGAATAAAATTTTTCGCAACAAACACTTGTTAAAAAATCTTACGAAAATATATATTACTAAACAGCACCAATTCAATAATAAAAAAGTTCTAAATTGTTAAAAATTCTTCCATACTTAATTTTCTTTTGCTATAGATAACATGGAAATGACGATTATTCACTGTTTTCGTTACCCTGTTAACTTACAATATATTCTGATAACAGCAGTTCATTTAAATGTCTTATTCATGACATTAATAAAAATATTAACTTTATCTTTTTTATTCTTCGGTATTACGTGTCATTATTAGTGGACGTAAGAAATTTAAATTGGGGAAAAATTAAATTGAAGTATTTTTTCCTCCAAATCGAGATATTTTATTATTTTAATTTAACATTATTTTTTAACTGCCGTACTTAAAAGTAGCGGAAGGTTAAAACGAAATTAAATCTAGTATGTTTAGACTTTTGCATTCCACATTGTTCAGAAGGTTGTAATACATACCACAAAGAAATACAAAATGTTTTCTTTCCATTATATCAGGGATTCTTAACCTTTGGGGTCGCTCTGACTTTTGGGATGGGCCGTTGTAACTTCCCGGAAAAAAAAAAAAAATAAATTAGAAACGTGTTGATTAAAGTACCTCATTTAAAATCATGAATCTTTTCAGAACCAATTCTTTTTACGAATAATAATAAAATACGATAGTGTCTGTCTATGTAATAATAATTTGTTTCTTCACTTATTTATACGGTATTATTACGTTAGCATTTTTTTTTTTTACTTCAAAATAGACCCATATGTTGCGCAAGTAGATAGCGTAGTTGACTCTGGGTCTTAGTCAAAGAAAGGTTAAGAACTCCTGCATTATATCAACAAAATATTTCATTTAACCCATACTGTAAGATGGTCAAAGAATATTTTCATCTTTCTTGTAATCACGAAAAGATATAAAATGATTATGTATGTTATATTAGCAAATATCTTTCAAAATATTTTTTTAATGTTATCACTACTTATCAGTATTGTTAGTTTGACTTTTCTTTCTTCCTTAACAATGGTGTGCAAATTGAATTCACATATAAGAGCATTGGAAATAGGGCCTGTCTAGATTCTGAAGTTTAAAATAACGTATTTTATTATTCTAATATTGCAAAATTATATTTCAAATAATGTGCAAACTTTTACACCAAAAATAGCTAAGAAAAGTAAATTTATTACTTAATCTTCCTTTCGGTATCACAAAAGACCTTTTTTAATAGCTAGAGAGCTTCATTTTCTTTCACATACTGGCTCGTCATTGTCAGCTAAAATGTATTTTGCATCACCCCTGTTAAGTTTTCATTTAATTCAGATGCAAAACTTTATGCATTATTTTTTCATTCGTAAGCTATTTGTCCTTCTCTCTTCTGTAAAAGTAGATTATAATTAGTCTACAAGAAGTAATGTTAACAGCATGACTTATAGTACAATACACAAAAGTATGGTACAGAATAAATAATAATAATCCAAGCATACGTATCACCTATGTAAAATAGACCAGTTATTGTGGATGCAGGTTTGTACACCATTGTATTATGTAAATGTTACATCTCATGTAGATAAAAAGACTGGATTTAGCTTATAAGCTTACTAGAAACCATACATATGTTCTCCTATAAAATTCTCAATTAAACAAATTCGGTACGAATCTGCATAAATTAAGATATATTTCCACTATGAAACTTAGTTACCAGTATGGTACATTTCCATGTTAGCAGTTCACAAAGTGTAAACAACCTACCATCTTCCATAACTCAGAGCATTTGACCATCATATGGGTTAATTCCAACTTTTTATTTGCAATTTTGTTCCAATCTGTATATATTATTTTTTATACTTGTGCATCAAATGTGGCAATATTTCAAGCAAGATGCTGTATGTCAAAACTATTATTTGTTATTGCTTAAAAGTAATGTACACGTACGTATTACCAATAAGTTTATGTCTGTACATATAATGTACTTGTATGTTGATCGTATTTTTGTCTTTGAGGAACACTTCGTGGCGCTATGCTAATTGAAATGGTGATAAGACATATGTATACATATTATATACTCTTATTTTATGGATAAATAGTAAAATGACAAATGACTGTTCCTAATAATTATAAAATTTGCTAGAGTCATCTGGCTTTTATTTATTTGTTACATAATAAATACAAGTACACTTTTATTGTTTCTACTCAATGTATATGATGTAAATACAAGATGATTTTATCTTGAACCTTATTTTCCCTACATTTATTGTACTTACTGCCATTACCATTTTTATCCAAACTCTTATAATATTAAAGTCCGGATGTTTAGGAATTTAACTCTTAAAATAGGTAGGCAATAAAACCAATTAAGAATATGAACAAGGCTCTGTAAATTAAAAAAAAAAAAAAACACGATAAGCGGACAAAAAGGAGAGAAAATTCAGAAAGGAATAGCTGCTCTATTATAAGGGATACCATTTAGTTACATCCACGTAATTAAATTTTTTTGTTATTTACAAAAAACAATATTTCTGTATAATTATTGTCCGTGCAAACTTACCTAGGCAGCAGGGTTCCCTAGTGCTCTCTCAGTGCCCCGTAGCTATCTACTTGCTACCTAACCATTGCTGCAACAGTTGTACCGTACATACAGTTACAAAAATATCATTCAGTATTTATTTTCATTGCATTCCGTTGTATATGGTAGGTGAAAATGTATGGATTCACAAAATAAATATAAATAAATTACATTCTTCTTCGTCTTGTACAATACAGTACCGGTATAATCACAACTCCAATTATTACAATTCGTATCTGACCGTGAACTACTGATAGTACACGATACATAAAGTCTTTCAAGGGAGGTTTAATGGGCTTGAACCCCCCCTCCCCCTTGAAATCTAAAATAAAATTACGTATATTTCATTACATTTTATTGTTTCCATGTATTTTCTGTTATGGTAAGTGTCTTAGCTATCATATGCAAATAACTATTCACTATATATATATATAACTATTGTGTAAGTGTAATAATGACACAAGCATGTTTTATTATACAAAATTAAACACACGTTAAAATTTTTGGATGGTGTGAAAAAAAATTATGTTTCAAAGATTTTTATAAAGATATTCATGAATATGTTCTATTAGAACATAGTCTAGTTCAGGAGGCGAGACCCCTGGCATGTGAGTTGCGCAAGAAGGGAAAGGTTAGACGATCAGAAAAAGAGTTCGGCATGTAAGTGGTGACAGTCGTTATTATTACACGAATCTACCAGCACAGAAGTTTAGCTCAGACTAAAAACATCTTTCCCCTCCATACCCAGTGGTGATATAGACATGGTGCATGATAGGGTCACAATATAGGTCTTTTCTTGTTTACTATATAATAATAAATATACTGCAACATAATAATAAAATAATACATAACTGTAAGTAGGCCTACAACAAACTCTTCAATCACACTAAGCAAGCAAATGTATTTTACCCATCACGTAGACCGTCCTCCGCTCTCCTTCCTCTCTTCCTCTAGAAGCAACCTCTCTACTCCCAGCACGTCCAGATAGGTTTCGCAGATAATAAGTTTTCTCTTTTTTTGTCTTTAACTGAATTGTGTATTTATTCATTTATACAATTAACAAATAAACTTTCAGTTACTTTTAAAAGGCGAAAGTAAACACTTATTCTTAAAATAGGAAGTAAGACCTTAAAGGCCACCGGCATAGCTCAGTCGGCTAAGGCACTTGCCTGCCGATCCAGAGTTACACTTGGGCTGATTACCTGGTTGGGTTTTTTCCTAGGTTTTCCCCAACCATAAGGCAAATGTCAGGTAATCCATGGCGAATCCTCGGCCCCATTTCGCCAAATATCTTGCTATCACCAATCCCATCGACGCTAAATAACCTCATAGTTGATACAGCGTCGTTAAATCACCAAGTAAAAAAGTAAAATAAATATCTTAAATAGACTAAGTAGGCAAAATGAAAATTGGTCCTATAACTCATAAATGCCCCAAAACGCATTTAAATCTGTATAACTTTGATTTAAGGGAAAGAAACTGGCCACCCTACTCCATTATCTCCTGGCCTAGTTGCGTCATAAGTGGT
Source organism: Periplaneta americana (assembly GCF_040183065.1). Lineage (NCBI taxonomy): Eukaryota > Metazoa > Arthropoda > Insecta > Blattodea > Blattidae > Periplaneta > Periplaneta americana. The sequence continues at coordinate 157,054,518 of NC_091119.1, forward strand.
GCCTTGTTGGTATCACTTGTGAGGTTCAGACCTGTCTTCGGACAGCTGACTAAACAACTTTGACATATGCCAAACTAGTAATAAAAGGCATTTTTCCAAACATCCGGGCTCTACTTATGATAGTTGAGTCAGTGACAGAATCAACGCCTCATTTATAATTGCAGGGTATTTATTCAGTAAGTTATCCTCAGTGGTGTAGTAATGAATATGCTTGCCATTAGGCACGAGATTTGGAAGTTCAGTCCTAGCCAAAGATTTAATTTTAAAGGTGATAAAGAACCTTGGCATTACTTTCTATAGGAAACATGAGGCACATTGTTACAGATTGCACCACATACAAGAATCTTGTCCCTAAATTACGGGGTTCCAGTAAAAATTTTTTGGCTATTCCTTATCCACTCTGATCCTATCATCCAGAGTACCATAACGAATTTCACTTTATGGATATCATTACCTTTACAATTGAATTTAAAAGTACACAGCAGAATTAGTGTTAGATTTCGAGTGAATGAATAAGTAGTAGTTTCCAATACTTTATTTAAGACATATTACTGTATTCTGCTAACCATAACATATATTGGTATAATATAACAATGACAGATTCGGCTAGCCGTAAAGGGAAACAATGGCAGGAAGAAGAGGAAAGAGGAGCTGCAACTCCGTGATGTATAAGGATAAGAGAAATAATTGCTATTATCTGTGCATTTCGAACTGGCGGCTCAAGGTCAAGTACCGATAATGGAGTGCATTTATCACGTGTGCTTACCCCAATCCTAGCCCATTCTCCTCAACTAAAGAAGTTGGGGCAGCCAGAATTACCAGTGTTTCAGTTCAGTGACTAGTAAGTGGTTTGTAGTTATGTACGTGATCTTGATCTGCCAGTTCGAAATGCACAGATAACAAAGATGTCAAGAGAAAATAGTAAGATGAATACAGTAGGTAGGCCCATAACACCATGAATGAGTCAGCTGGGTCGGAAGTGCCTTGAAGCAAGTTTTAACTGTAGCCTGTACTATAACAAATTTGCGAGTTATGTCGGGGAGTAGGAAGCAGGAGATGAGTAGGCTTTAAAATTTTAGGTGCCCATCGAATCCCCATCACGAACGCAGTCCCATATATATATATATATATATATATATATATATATGTAGGCCTTTGTGTAGTAGTGTGTGTGCTGAGGTAAATTCCACCTCTGCGAACCAAAATGGACTGAATTGACATTACCTCTTACAAATTTAAGTTTGTAATTGAATCTGTAGGGAGCAACAGCTAAATAAATCTACGATTAGCAGGAAAACGCGCGAAAGTCAAGGTCACCTATTATGTATGCGAAACTCAATGTTCTGACGTCATATGTCCATTGTGGCAAATATTAATTCTGATTGGTTCAGCTTTGTAATTGGGAAGCCCCGCTCGTAAATGTTTTCATCTAGACAACACAAGAGAGAGAGAGAGAGAGAGAGAGAGAGATCTGCATAGGAGAAGTGTGAGGATTATGTTATCTTGTTAGATCCTGAGGTTACCATGTAATGCTCATGAGACGATGGATCTGGAGAATAAAGAGGCAGAGTAGCAGGAAAGTGTTCGCGCGTTGAAGTGACAGAGCGCAGTAGAGTTTGCATTCGCTATATTCTTTGTAGACGGGTGATTGCGATGGAGTTTGTGTTCCATATTTTCTACAAATGAGAGGTAATAATTGTGGCGTCGTTGAAAACAATTTAATTTCATTTAAATAAAAAACCAGTAAGCTTATGAAAAAATGAACATTATAGCCTATTTACTTATTAACGCATTCATGACCAAATTAGGCCTATTATTAGAAGCTGGAAAAATAATGTTAATATCTGTGCATTTCGAATTGGCGAATCAAGGTCACGTACAAAGGTACAAACTACGCACGAGTCACAGAGCTGAAAATTGTGAACTGAAGCACTGGTAATCCCGACTGTCCCAGGTGACTTTAGTTGAGGAGAATGGTCTAGAATTGGGATAAGCACAGTGGCAAATGCAGTCCATTGCCAGTTCGAAATGCACAATTATAATAGTGTTAATGACATAATATAGGCTAGAATGTACCAGGAAATTGAGAGTTATTGTATTTCTGTATGGTGAACATATTATAATTATACGATCGGGCTCTATAGTGATGTGAGGTCACCACGATATCAATCCAGTAGTTTACGATAACACCATAGTAGTTATATATTGCACCCTTTATGCATTGTGATTTTAATTTACCACCACTGAAGACTTTCCTTGGTATAAGTGACCCAGCCACCGGCGTAGCTCAAGCGGTAGCTTGTTTGCTATTCCGGAGCTACGCTTGAATGTGGGTTCGATTTCCGCTTGGGCTGATTACCTGGTTGGATTTTTTCCCCCCGAAGTTTTCCCCAATTGTAAAGCGAATGTCGGCTAACTCATGTCGAATTCTCTGCCTCACCTCGCAACCTCGCCAAATATCGGTACTACCTCACTTACCAATTCTATCGACATTAAAGTAATTTATAGAGCGTCGTTAAGTAACGATACGATTATTATAGACATAAAAAGATCTGTTTTTAAATAATTGGTTTTATACTATGGTATGAGATTCCCCCGCCTTACGCCATCGTAATTCAAATCTTTCAAAATTCCTTCTTGTTTCCGATTTAAACAAATGGGTAGGCCTACAACTTCCAGTCAGTTTTTACTTGTTCTGGAGGCCTGGCTCGGGACCTCGCAGAGTGAGGGGTGATTGTGGATTATTGGTGAATGATCATGATGAGGGGAAATGGGAGAACCTCGACAAAACTCTCATCAACTTTGTCCACCACAAATTCTTTTGTGACCAAGACGGGGATCGAATCCGGATCGCCATGGTGAAGGCCAGAGAGGCTAACCACTCGGCCACGATCAAGGTCTCGTTCCTGCTTTAGAATACTACATAGAATACCTAATTTCTGTAGGTTGTGAGACTGATTTTTGTTACTTTCGATTCAGTGTCGTATCCAGTCCACATCAATGGAGGAGGAGGGGTATTTCGAAGTAAGGTTCTTTACCACTTCGATTATTTTTTTAAAGAAATCATAAAAATACGCGTCAAGGGAGTGCTGAAATTAACATGGAAATTTGTTCTCATGAAGTAACCTAACCTAGAAAATTTAGTAAGTTAGGTATGATTCCATCAAGAAAAATGATCAATGAATGAAATCTTTTGACGACGAACGTCATACGTCCTTCCTTTTGTTACATGGCGTGTGTTATTTATTAGTTTGTAACACGTGACACCTAAAGATATGTAAATTGAAACACGAAAAGTTTGAGTTTCTTGGTATGCGTACACCTTTAATATGAAATTACATTCTCCAAACTTTGCACCATTTGTGCCCAGCTTTACTAGAAAAAGAAGGTAATAAGTAAGTATGCTGATAAATTATTAGCATTTTTTAAATAACTATAGACTATCCAATGATAGCAATTAAATATAGGTACAAATTTATAGTTTTGTTTTGTCACATTTCAAGGATCTTATACTATGAACTGAATTTCTGGTAAATAAAATGACGTGGGGTTTGGGTTAAAGGAGTTTAGACTTAAGTGAGTTATAGATGGGAGCACGTAAGGACTTCCAGACAAGCGCGTACACCGTACAGTATATTAGTGGTGATACGACGTGAAAGTTTTCAGCAGGTAGACTACTTTGTAGGCTAGTCACGGATTTCAGTAACATTTGATGGAAGTACTTTAGACGTAGATTTAATAAATCGTGGAATAATACTAGAACAAGCAAAGGAAGTTAAACACTGACCTTATTCCAACCTAACCCAACGTATTAACCTAACCTAACTTAAAACAGGATATTATCAATGTAGCTGTGAAAATCCAAGAGATTGATTTCCTCGTTTTCCTGTGCCTATATTCCTTGATGATGAAGCCGACATGTAGCTCTGAAATATTGAATGTCTGTACATCTAAGGCATTTTTGAAATACCCCAAAATCTCACACCAGTTGATCACCTTGAAAGTCTCAAATCATACTCGACACGACAACCTCTTCTGAATGAAACTTCGCTAATTCTCCAGAAGAACTACACTAAAGGAGACACGTATCACTTCCATCTCTATTAATTGCCACATAAGATGCGAAAGGTCCAGGACAAATTACAAGTGAAATACTCCGTTTCCCTAGTATTGCATTCTGGATCTGTCGAGTTTTATATTGGTAACAAGGGAGAGGGCCACAACAGAATAAGGTGTCAGGCGATTTTTATGTTGAAAGTAACTCTTTGTGGCTTCTAACTAAAACCATGTGTTTATCACTAGGCCTAAGCTTATATACATGTCACAGAAGCCAGCAAAGAAAAAAAATGCCTCCTTTAGATTTCATGATTTTTGTAAGTACCTTAGCTGCAATGGTATTGACGTCAGTATGGCATTTTATAAGTAATGATTCTCCCTAAGGGCATCTGACGAGCACATGAGATAAAGTTTCATACTCGCTGCAAGCACTTACAGTGACTTGTGCCCATAGAGTGTCCCAGAAATGTATGTACAGGAATGACCATCGCCGTCATTTTAAGCATGTCCTTCCATTCTGAACAAGATAGTTAATTGAATTTCACAATCTGAGAGTTGGCTGATGGAACCTCAGCAAATACAGACACTCCTCTTCCCTTTTGAGGATAGTTACACCAGCTTGGAATTTCCTTTGCCTAAGTAACAGTCTCAATTGTTTAGCAGACTTTCATAATCCTTCTGTGGTTTCAATATGAAGAACAATGATTTTGGATAGCCTCATAATCTGTAACAAAATTGACATGCAGATCATTAGTGGGATTACTTGACATTTGCCTTATAGTTGGGAAATAAAAAAATAGTCAGGTAATCTGCCAAGTGGGAATCAAACTATCTTACTCTCTTTGATACTAAAAATGTCTTTTATATGCAGTTAAAAAAACAAAAGTACTGTCTTATATGGATACACAATAAATTATTTACTTTAAATAATTAAAAAAAAATAAACTATAAATAGAATATCTTTGGTAACATGACCAAAAACTAAATTGTTACGAAACTAGTGAAACATGTAGTAGAAAAATATATGCCATGTTTATGAAATTTTTTTTTCCAGGTAAATTGAGTTATGAGAGTATGTTTGTGGAGTCATCCTCCATATGTAATGCCGTAAGAGACAGTATTTTCGAAGTAGGTAAGTTATTTTTGCTTATTTATTTATATTTTTAGTACCTAGTAATAGTCGTGGTGGTGGTGGTGGTGGTGGTAGTAGTGGTAGTGGTAGTGGTAGTGGTGGCAGTGGCCGTGGTGGTGGTGGTGGTGGTGGTGGCAGTGGCAGTGGCAGTGGCGGTGGCGGTGGCGGCAGCAGCAGTGGTGGTGGTGGTGGTGGTGGTGGTGGTCACTAAATCACTTACGCTTTTGCTCCTTTCTAAATATTTAGTATAGGAGTGAAATACCTAAGTAATTTCAGTGACTTTAAAACTTATTAATATATACAGTTGTGACAGATAGAGGTAATTAATTAAACTTGTAATTCATTAAACTTTTAATACACAAGTGCTTGTAACTTTTTGCAGTATTGCTTAGTGTAACATATGGATATAGAGCATTTGTTATAAAAAAAAGTCTTCCAAGAAACAACACAAAATGTCCAATACAAGTTCTATTCAAAAGCGAAAAATGGCATGAAAAGCATTTGAATATGCACAATTTATATATAGGCTAAGTGCATGCATTTGGACATTCTGGTCATGTTGATATCAGTAGGTACATTTTCCAAATTCCACAAGCCATTCATTCAAATTCTTCTATATGTTTTTGGAATTGGAACAATGAACAAAGCTGAAATTAACAGGATTTTGCATAAAGGATGGCAATGGCAGTAGTGATAGCAGTGCAGTGTTAGTGGTGGTCGTGGTAGTGATGGTGATGGCAGTAGGTGGTCTTAGTTATTCTTTCATTCTAAAAATAACAACTATAATAAGCAAGGAACCAGTACAGAGTAAACTGATTAGTATTAAGTTTTATTTAATCTTTAATGAACAAGAAAGAACAGAAGATATAAGTTGCAGAATTGAAATATTTTTATTACATAGATTCATAATATTGTTTCAGTAGCAGCGTGAAAATTCAGAAGAAAGAGATAGAATTGGAAGTTCTTTGTACTTTGTGTATGAAATGGACTCTACAGCTTTAAACAAGCGTTTGGAGTTTTCTTTGCCACCACGTAAGTTTATTTACAAGTTTCGTTATTAACAAAACTGAAATATAACTGTCCAGAATGGCTATGCAAATATGAAACTATATTGAAACTAACACTCCAATTTAAATTAAATTACCTCATTCTCTAAAACATCTGCAACTGCTAGTGTGTCAAATTTCGTTGCTGTTTTGGTGTATAAATTTGAGAAATGTTTGGCAGAGACATGTCTTTAATTTCAGACTACGTAGTATAAACATAGAAGTACTGAAATATTATTGATTTTTTAATGTGATTCATAATTTCGTAAATGAGTTCTGAAAACTTTAAAGACATCTTAATTTCTGAGTGTATCCTCGATAAATTCAATTTAAAAATAGGTAGAAAATAACAGATAAAGTAACTGTAGAAACACAGTAAGTATATAAACCAAATTCATAAATAGATTAAAAAGTGTAGGAGAAAACAGAGTGGTTTCAGTGAAGATACACACACAGACACACTCTCTTCTGTTAGGAACACAACTAGACTCTAGTTACCAGTGAAAGGGAACCGCAGTATAATACTAGTATGTGAAGGCCTTGGACTGCACGGTCCAGTTACATTTCTAATGGAAAGCCCTATGTATTATTCTAAAACACATGGTTTTCATAGATTTCTAGAAAGTAGTTACAGAGTTAAGAGAACAAAATTATGCTAAGTGAAGTAAACTTTGTGATACGCATAGGATCTCATTAGGTCTCCAACAAAGTATTTACGGTATTTTAGTAAAAGGATCATCATAGCAATAGATTATAAGTCAATGAAGCAATTTTAGTTGCACAGTAATTAAACTATTGAGACCAGGTTAGTTATATTAATATTTACATGGACGGTATTTTGCAAGAATGTAAAATTTCCACATATCCAGGAATTATATCAAGAATTTTCTTGCTATATTAAAAAATTAGAAATGTTTAGAAATTACCTGTTAGAATAAAAGAATGTGACGTAGCCGTAAATTTATCTCTCTTTTTTTTATACACTACAGTGAGAATATTGCAATGGTTGTTAAAAGTTCTAAGATTTCCATTGTTTTAATAATTTTTACTCTCAAATCTTTCATCACATTTTCCACCTGTACCATTATATATTGTTGAAGTCTGAATTGAATTTTATATAACTATTATCGTAATCATTAATCGGTGAGTTTTTTAATAATCTTATGAAGTGACTGATTAACAGTTCATTATACACTGTATTTGCTATTATACTATTATCCTATCTTTATTTTATTTAATTTTTTCATTGCAGCTGGCACTTTGACAACGGATTGGAAAGAGAAATCTGTACTGCAATGGGAGTCTAAAGATATTATGTTCTGGATAATTTCTGTTGCACGTGAAAATGATTTGAACCCTGATGACATAAATATTTCACAATTCAATGACCTAGACGGAACAACTCTGTTCACTATGTTGGAAGAAGATTTTACAATGAGAGAAAACAAATATGGAAGATTGCTCTTCAGTGCAATGCAGCAGCTGAAATACAAGCTTCAGAAGACAGGCATGTGTGAACATTTAACAATATTATACTCTTTTTAACCTAGACTATGAAATGTGCGTGTATTTTGTTGTACACTCAGTATTTTTAAAAGTTTGTAGTTGAGTACTTCCAATGAAATGGATTAAGGCTTGAATCACTTAATATCCTGTGAAATATATGATATTATAGAGATTATGGAGCAAGTTTTCTTCTAGGTTGTATTGTGACTCCCGTATTATATTAATTATTCCATAAATGTTTAATTAATTTCTCATCATCTGTGTTTCTTTGGTGTATACTTACTGTTCTATATTCATAAGTCTAATGTCTCTACAATTACTTCATCTCGCCAAATCTCATATCACATCATGTTAAATCGCCTCACCTCATCTCAACTCCCAGCTTGTTTCTGTATAATATTTTATGGAGGCACTGTACACTGAGGGATATTTTTTTTTCATATCATCATTAAATTTATGGTTAAAAGAAGCAAAGAGTTTAACGTAAATTTTGTCCCATGAATCAAACTACTAGGTGGTTCAATAAGTAATGCACATCAAATTTTTTCTCATTCAAAGTTTGTTTTATTACAAATCCAAATATATCACATTAATCCCCAATTAATTTGTTTTATTACAAATCCAAATACAGTACATTATTCCCCAATTAATTGGCTACAAATACCTATTTTTACACGTAGTATCCATTCAAATCTATGACCCTACGCCACCTAGATGTTAAGATGTTAGAGCCTGTGTGCCATCTTGGTACTATTGAGTTTGCTTCCTCTCAGCCACGTCCTGACGTCTCCTATGACCTGCTCATCATCGTCATATCGCTTTCCATGGATCGCGTCCTTCAGGGGACCAAACAAATGAAAGTCAGATGGTGAGAGATCTGAACTGTAGTTTTGTGATTTCTTGATGAGTGTGCATGCTTGTGTGTGGCCTCACATTGTCATGGAGAAGGAGAATTTTGTTGACATCTTTATGGGGACGAACATGCCTAAATCGTCTTTTCAACTCCTTCAGAGTCTTGATGTAAACCTCTGAGTTTATTTTTTCATGAGCTGGCAATGTGTCAATCATCATCCCTTCAGAATCCTAGAGGACTGTGTCACTTTACCTCGTTCTGTCAATGACATTCTCCTAACTGACAGTACTCCTATTCATGCTTGATCCCCATAGACATGTTGTAAGCACCTGTGAATGTTCGCTCCGGAAAGAGAAATTCAATCACAGCTCTCTACTTTGTACGTGTTTCACGTGCAGTCGCCATTTAAAACTAAACTACACAGCCATCTAACGGAAAACGGCGAAACTATATGACGAAATGCAGGAAGGTTTAAAGATGATGTGTATAAAATTTCGTTATTTTCCAATGAAAGTCAGCTGAGAAAACAAAATTATGTGCAGTACTTATTGAACTGCCCATGTAGATAAAGTTAAGTTAATTCAAATTAAATATTCATTTCCTAATATCACATAGTTGAGTTATTTTAATGTAATTTAATTCAAATATACTAACCTTACCACACATGTTTGGTGCGAATTAGAGTATATGCCTTTCTAACATCAGCAGAAGCAAATTATGTCTGTTCATCAGATTCTTGACATTTCATCACTGAGAATGAGGAACATCTGAAAAAGGAGGAGGGGAATTATAGCGAAAGTATAATTATATAGTAATTTCAGGTCATTATCACATGGCAGTTGTGTTATTTTGGGTATTTCAACATTTACCAAAAATCCAAATTACAGGGTTTAAGCTAGAAAATTTATAATTGTCGTAAAAATGCACAAATAAAAAATTGTATTTGTGAAAATTGCGAAAAACTTGTGTAACATTCTAAATAAATGTACAGAAGGATAAAATTAATAAAGTTTGCAGGAAAAAAAGAAGTAATTTGCTTCTTGCAGTTTCATTACTTTCAACTATCTTACCCATACTATAGGTATATGGGATAAGTAAATCATTAGACCTATGTTCAGAATCAATTATGCTGAATTTACATCACAGTAAAATACGTCTATTTTTATGAGTACTCCAAACATTGAAAGCACTCGGGAAATCAAATTATTTACGATTAAACCCTTCAGGATTTATTGTTAGCAAACTCATTTCACTGAAAGGCAGTTTATAATTTCAGGTTTTACAATATTCATTCAACTAAATCCTCGCTCACAATTTACAGAATGCAGTGGAATTGTTGCAGTATAGTGTATAAGTAAATCAATTAGAGGAAATTGTTTTCTTAACTTGTTAACATACATGAATTGTATCAACTCTTTGAAACCCACTCCTGAACATTTGTTGCTCAGTACCTTCTTGAACATTGTCCATTCCATTAACATTTCATTTAAATCTACAGATTCTAAAACTAATAATTATTTCTAATTTTATTTTCTCCATAATCGTCTTCGTTTCTTCAGTTTTCTCAAGTCCAATGTGGTTCTTGCATTTTTGCACATTTACATTGAAAGTTTTGTCGCATTTTTAGAAGTCTAGTAGCAAAATACAACAAATGTGACTGGCTTGAACTCTGGCAATTTATGACCAAAGTTTTAAAACTAGCCATTTTTTTTCTGTTGGCCAGATAGTATCAGTAACATGATATTTATTGAACTCCCTTTCATCTAGTTTATGATAGAAAGTGGCCACCACGGTGGTCTCGTGGCTAGAGCGCTTTACTTATAATCCTGTGAACCTGGGTTCGATCCCTGGTGTACCACCGATTTATAACTTGTGTTGGGCAAGCCCATGGTCCAGGTAACACAGGGGTTTTCTTCGGGAAGCTCCGGTTCCCCTTTGACATCCCAACAAATCTCCACAATCATCTCATCGCGGGTGTAGTGTAGACCAGCCTACTGTGGCGCACCCTGGGCAACAACTGTCGGTAAATTGGTCTACATAACTGGCTTCATATGGGTGAATGACGTAAGTCAAGTACCCGTCATTGGTAAAAAAAAAAGATAGAAAATGTACTTCAATCAGTCTGTTTTATGATGGTACCAGTTTTGAAGCAACGTGTCTGTCTATTGTTGCAGGTCTTTATGCTGCAGGAAATAATAAGCCTTTTCTGGAGGTGAGTACATCTTGCACAACTGCAAAAATGAATTATATAATTGTTTGTATATCTGTGATATTTAGATTAAAATGGTCATTTTAAATTACTTATTACAAAAAAGGAGTGATTGGTATTGTGTGCTGGCATTGATATTGTACACAATCTCCGAAATGTATTTAGCTGAAATTAAGATCCCACTGGCCACCAACATATCTCAGGTGGCAGGTGCGTTTTCCTGCTGATCTGGAGCTGCACTTGGGCATGAGTTCATTCCCACTTGAGCTGATTATCTGATTGAGTTTTTTCCGAACTTTACTCCAACTGTAAAACGAATGTCAGGTGAATTCATGATGAGTCCTCGGCTTCATATTGCAAAATATCATCTCACTATCACCAGTTCCATTGATGCTAAATAACCTGCTAGTTGATACAGTGTCATTAAATGGCTTTTGAGTCATCATAGATTGTTGGGAAGTAGGTATCTCGTTAATAATACTGATTAAGGTGAAGAAAAGAAACAAAGAAAGAAATGAACGAAATAAGAAAGAAAAGAAGAAAAAATAAAAATAAATAAATTAAAGAAAACAAGAAAGTTGTGAAAAGAGCAAGAAATAAAGAAAATAATGGAGGAGAAGAGAGCCATTGAGTGGGTGGGTGGATAGGTAGTGAATGTCTTAAATTATATCACTATATAGGGAGACTATTGGAAATGTTGAGATTCAGGATCTGCTTGACCCTCCAGTATTCGTGTGGAATACATTTGTAATCCACTGCTGTTTATTATTACATTATAACATCTCCACTTTCAATGCTGATTGCGTGAAAGTTTCAGCACCTTCCTGTTACAGTTTAGCCCTGTTGTCTGGAGTGTTTGGAAGTAATTGTGTTTCTTTTCTGTTTAGTAAAGTATATATTTTTAAATTGGATTACAATTGTAATCCAAGTAAGTGCTAACATAAGTGTTTTTAACAGGTGAGAATACGAGAGCATATTTTCGATTTCCTTATTTGTAATTTGATTTATTTCTATAAGTCGTTAATAAGCATTTCTACACGTATTTTCTATTGTTGCAGTAGTTACTCTATCCTGTAATATAAATGATTACGTAGACATTTGATAATACAGAACAATGACTTCTTCTCATATCATATAGACATGTACTTGAACCCAATAGTGACTTAAATTTTACAAGTAGAAAATTGTGACTCTAGAGTGTACCTTATAATAACTAACAATTATGTTATAATAATAACAGAAGAGTCTTCATTTATATTTAGCATTTATTCAGTATTTATTTATTTAACCTGGTAGAGATAGGGCCATCAGGCCTTCTGTGCCCCTCTACCAGGGGATTACAACTATAATAAGAAGAATAAAATTACAATTAATATTAAATTTACAATTACAATTACAATAAGAATTAAAGTAAAACAAGATTACCTGATTAATGAAAGCTAGAAAGTTTATCATGGAAGTTAAGAACAAAGAATATTTTGTATTTACTGAATTACAAATTAAACCTAGAATAACAAAATTCTATAGTGATGAAATTACCATATGTTGAGATATTTTGTGACAGATTAAGAGAACTATTTACAAGAAACGATGTCTGAACGAGTCTCAATTACTGACCAAGTGCCTAGTAAGTTTGCGTTTGAATTCAGTTTCATTTCGACAGTCCCTGATGCTAGCAGGTAACGAATTCCAGAATCTTGGCAGGGCTATTGTGAAAGAGGATGAGTATGAGGAGGTGCGATGGGATGGTATTGTTAGTATTGTTTCATGGCGAGAGTGTGTGTTCAGATTGTGGTGGGAGGAAAGGTAAGTGAAGCGAGACGACAGGTACGAAGGAATAGAAGAGTTCAAGATTTTGAAGAGAAGGAGAAGTGAATGTAAATTTCTTTTCTTATCTAGTTTAAGCCAACTTATTGTTTCCAGGGATGGGGTAATATGATCATATTTACGAATATTGCATACAAAACGTACACACAAATTATGAGCACATTGAAGTTTCGTTTTGTTGTCGCTGGAAAGGTCAGTCAGTAAAATGTCAGCATAGTCAAAATAGTGAAATACAAGCATCTGCACAAGGGACTTTTTTAAGCAAGAGGGAAGATGAACATTTATCCTTTTTAGCACATGGATAATAGAATATACTTTTCTGCAGGTTTTGTTTGTATCATAACACTCATTAGTCCTTACTGATTTAAATATTAATTTCAAACAGAGTTACACTCTTATATCACAAATAGTTTATTAGGTAGAATCAGTAAACTAATGTTACTGTTATACATATGTCGTAAAATTAATCTTCATATGTGTAAAAAATTGTTTATTAAAAAAGAGATATGGATTACAAATATAATCCGCGCGAGTACTGGTGTCACAAGTAATGGTGTGATTACTGAAAGGTTAATGTCGACATGTTGACATGAGTTAGTTGCTAAAATAGAGGAATAGGTTAAAATTCAAGTTGAGCAATGTTAGCCATTTGGGAAGCAATTTATATTTAACTACATAGTCTTTAAAATATAATAAATATTACTTACTGGTTATTTCAATATATTATTAAATAGCCTATGTTTGTTTCAGCAGCAATGGAAAGATGCTGGTTACAGAAGTAGCTATGGGGATTCTGTGTATATTGTCTCTGAATTGTACTCTACAGCTTTAAACAAACGTTTGGAATTTTCAATTTCATCGCGTAAGTTTATTAATATAGAAATTTCATTATTGACAAGCAAAAGCTAAAAGATTATTCCATCAAAATTAGCATCACAATCTGATCCTTTTTTACCTTTGTGAAGAAAAGTAACCACTCATTTAATACAACTCTTGGTAGGTCCTAAATTCATTCTTAAATGTAAAGGGGGGGAGGAAACAAAAGAAACTTGTTTTTTTTTTTTTAGAATTGCTCCTGTACCCTTATATGTCACTATACCAATTATCTGCACTAACCTGCCTTCTTACTAACATTAACTGAATACAAATTTATTGGGAGTTGCTGTACACAAGTAAAAATATTGTATGATTTTTCCTGTTTTCATTACATCGGTTAAAATGATGAATTACGTTCATGGATATCATATAATATTGAGATCAGAAAGTTTTGCTTTGTTTTTTTATGTCCTTAATGAACCTTTATTAGTAGCTTTATTAAATTAATTTATACGAGCGTTATTCAGAAAGTTAATTCCAGTAACTTTTTTTCAGAAAGCACTTTATTGAGGGAAATTTTATTACATGCAAGTGAAAATGCACTTTTCAGTTACTTTTCGACATAATTTTCTTGTACATTCACAAATTTGTCGTACTGCTTCACAAGCTTCAGAATTCCCTCTGCGTAAAAATCAGCCACCTGTGATTATAGCCATGCGTTGACACTCTCCTTGGGCTCTTTATCCATTTGAAACTGCTCGGATCCAAGCAATTTCTTCATCTTTGGTAACAGGTGGTAGTCACTGAAAGCCAAGTCAGGGCTGTATGGTGGATGATGAAATGTCCCTCTGGAACTGTCACAGGAGGGTTTGAGTACATGCGACGTATGCGGCCGAGCATTGTCATGGAACAAAACAGCCCTAGAACTTAACATGCCACGTGTTTGTTCTGAATTGCTCTCCTCAGTTTGGGTAGTCTGACAATACACGCCAGAGTTTATTGTTGTGCCTCGTTTCATGAAATCCACCAACAATACACCTTTCTTGTTTCAAAAGACAGTTGCCATGAGCTTCTTGGTTGAAAATGTTTGGAGACATTTTTGTGGCTCCATAGGGGAGTTGGTGTGACTCCATGCCATTGACTGTCGTTTTGTTTCGACGTTCACGTACAGAACCCACGTCTCATCTCCTGTGACAATCTGATTGAGAAATCTGTTACCGTCACTCTCGTAGCGCTGAAGGAATGTCAGTGCTGCTTCCATCCTCGTGGTTTTTTGGGCTTCAGACAGAACTTTCGGTACCCACTGATCACAAAACTTGTGGTAGCCTAACCTTTGTGTCACCACTTCGTACAGGACAGTCCAACTGATTTGCGGAAAACACTCAGAGAGTTCGGAAATTGTGAAACGACTAGTTTGTTTGACCACATCATTCCACTTTTGTAACAAGTTTATCATTCACAGTGGATGATCGGCCACTTTTTGTTCTTCATCATGGATATCAGTGTCTCCATCTCGGAATTCACGACACCAACATCGAACAGTACTGTCACTCATAATGTTTTCGTACACTGTAGAAATCTCATGATGAATTACATATGCCGTTAATTGTTTGCTCACAGAAACCATATTATTGCACGTACCTCACACTTGGAGGGAGCACCAATTACTGCACATATTTTAATGCCTGTCTTGGTGAGAGAAATAGTCGAATTTAACCTCATTGATACTACTGGGAGCATACTGAACCAAGCTACGAATGAGGATCAAGAAGTAACGCATAACAACTTTTTGTGGCAAGTATTTAATAGATAAGCAAAACGAAATACTGCAGAAAAAAGCTACAGGTTTTACCTATTTTTCAACAAAGGAACCAAGTCTCTCAACACATTTTTCCCCATCGTGACGTCAGATTCAGTACACTTCATTCATGAAACTCCGTTTTCTGGGCGTTTAGCCACCTACGCACGACTGATTTTACTTCAAAGTGTTGGCCTCCTAAGAATTTTTTCATTGGTCCGAAGAGGTGAAACTCAGATGGTGCGAGGTCTGGGCTGTAGAGTGGGAGACTGCCGCCTCAATGCCTCTGACATTGCAGGGAGTTGCAGCTGTCACAGGTTGGCCGGAATGTGCTTCGTCAGTAAGATTTACTCGGCTGTCTTCAAAGAACCTGCACCACCTGAAGATGTTGCTATGGTTCAGAAAATCAGCACCATACCTGTGCATTTCACTTGGACTTTTTTGTTTTGCTCAGAAAAAATGGACTACACCTCGCTGCTCTTTACAAGTAGACGATGCTAGCACACATTCCATCTTTACTCAGTAGTTACCGCTCGTTCCACCAGGGTGACACCTAATCGAGTCATTGCTGTCTGTAGCCAACTTTGAACATCCTAACCAAAATAGTATACTGTAAAGAAATTGTTGTGCATTACTTTTTCATCCTCCCTAGTACATAACTGCTATTGCCACTTCTGTGCATGACAGATGAGACCGGAACTAACTTTCCGAATCAGCCTTGTATAATTACAAATTAATTTACAAATACTAATATATTATTATGCAAAAGGACATTGGTATAGAACATAACTAATCTATAACTTAATAAAAGCAAAAAAGACAAAGTAATAGTACAGACGCCGAAACAAAATTTGAGCCATCTGAATTTTCCAAGTTCCAGTTATAACATAGTGCACATGCTTAGTGTGATCAGGCCTCGTGCTCAGAGATACAGCACAAAAAAAATCTTAGAACAGATGTGTCAAAAAAGTTGTTGTATCCTACTATTTAAGACTTAAAAAGGCGTTAGTAGCAAATTTCTGTTGGATTGGCCCGAAAAATGAATTTTATTTTTCTCTTAAAATAATTAATATTAGCATTTATCAGGTGAAGGAATTTTTGTACATGGTTTTGTAGTAAGGTCTTGAGCCTAAATTTGCACTATGTTTTATTCCTCTAGTAGTTTTACACCTTGGTCCTTTTAACATTATTGTGTTATTACGTCAATTGCAACAGTTGTGAGAACATGTTACAAGATTTTCCCGGCTTTTATGAAAATAAAGATTAAATTATATAATTGATTTATTTCTACCACTTTAAATTCTGTATAGATCAAATTGGTTGGATAAAGTAAAGATTTATTTTAACAAATTTTTATAATTCATTTCGGAAGAAAGATTAGTGGATTAAAAATGGTTATCGAAATTACTCCTTATCCCAAAATACCATAGTAACTGTTTGAATTAGAGCTAAGTACACTAGACTTAACACAGTAACTGGACTAAAAGAACGATGTACCGGTATCACAAATTTAGGAATAATTTTCCTCAATCTATTCCATAAGTAATTAATATGTTTGTCGTATCTTAAGTGCTGATCTATGTACATTCCCATATTTTACATAAATAGATTCATTTAAGATAGAACAAATATATCCTGTAAAATTTGTACAGTTATTACAATAGATTTTTACATTTATTTCTCTTGGTTTCTGCAGTCCATCAATGTTAAAGCAAAAGGTAGTAGGTACATGTTATGCCTTTGAGATATTTAATGATAACAAATTTGATTCTAGCCAGTTTTTAATAACACATATACCTAAATTCACATTGTCATATAATTCTTCCCAAGTTACACTACTGAACAACTGTATTGTCAGCATATGAAAACAAAAAGCCTTTTAGTCTTTCAAGGTTAATGTTCAATAAAACATTAATATAATATTATATTATTAATAATATTAATATTAATATAATATTAATATTATATTAAAAATAAAATTGGGTCTATATGATTCCTTGTGGTATTCCTATATCTAAAACTTTTAGGGTAGCTGATTTGATGATGTACCGGTAGTTTGTTTGTTATCATTGACAAAGGGAATGAGGTTATAATAGGTGAAAGAAAGATCATACAATTACCGATCCAGAGTTTCAAACAAGCAAAATATCATCAATAATATGTTTTGTTACCACCACCACTATCACCATCACCACCACCATCACATGCAGATTTTTATTGTCCTCATGTTTATTTTGCAGCTGATGTTGTGACAACTGATTGGAAATCCAAATCTGTGAAACAATGGAATTCTAATGATATCATGTTCTGGATGATTTCGGTTGCACATGATAGTAATCTGAACATTGACGACATAAACATTTCACAGTTCAATAATTTGGATGGAAAAATGCTATCTAGCATGTCAGAATCAGATTTTATATCCAGAGAAAATATATATGGAAAAGTGCTGTTCAGTGCATTACAACAAATTAAACTTAAGGTTCAGAAGAGTGGTAAGTGTAGTTGTTCTTTTTTTTTTTTTTTTTTTAATATTAGACCTAAATATTGCAGTTCATTCGAAAATAGCACAAAATTATGGTACAGCGATTTGTTATTTCCTTTTATGAAATAAATTTTGCATAATAAAATATTATATATCGTGTGTTCCCACAAATGTTTGTCTTAATTTTTATGGAATAGATTTATATGAGAAATAGTTTTCTGTGTTAACAAAAATTGAATTGTTTAGTTAAAGTTTTTCTCCAGCCCTTTAAAATTAATGGTGTCTGATGAATTATTTTTTTTAGATGAGTCTGTAAAGGAGACTAAGATATCACATCGAAATGAAATTGTAAAGAAGAAACCAAGAAGAACTCGAGGATTGGGTTGTAAAGGAAGACAGTCAGGTAAAACAAACATTATGTTGACCAGTTGCACCATCAGTACAGATTAAAAGAGGAGCAGAAAATGGAACTAGAAGTTGAACTTTTTTTTTGTTACTATCTAGATTTACAACAAATTATCTTATTTAAAAAAAAAATACAGCATTTTTAAACAGGAACTGACACTTGAATTTTACTTTTTTCTTCCTTGCGTACTTTATTTTTTCTCCCACATGCATATTTAAGCACTGTTTCCAATTATGTAATGTCACTTCCCTCAGCTCCATTCTCAGCCTTCAGCAGTACTCTCAGAAATATTCTGTATTTCTGACTTGAAGCATATATTATAATATTGTAACTTGGGCAAATTTCATATTTATAATATTTTATATTTTGTTCTTTTTTCCATACAGCAAAGAAAATGAGGAAGTTATGGGAGTTCATTAGAGATTTATTATTGAATCGTGATTATTGTCCAAGTTTAATTTGCTGGGAAAATTACGACGAAGGCGTGTTCAGATTCGTCAACAGTAAAGGAGTAGCTGAGCTATGGGGAAAATTGAAAAAGAATAAGAATATGACATACGATAAACTCTCTCGTGGAATGAGGTAAGCATATTTCATTTTTTAGCAGTAACACAATATATTTTGTTGCAGGTGAGCTGAGTGAATAACAATGTCAGCTATTTTTTGGCCTACTTCACAGATACCGTCAATTTCATTTTTCGCTATTTCTCGTATTTTCTTTCCTTTTTGTCCAAGTGACACGGGTTTTCTTCGAGTACTCTGCTTCCCCTGTGAGATCCCAACAGTTCTCTATTACGAGTGCAATGATTTTTTTATTTTATTAGGTTATTTTATGACGCTGTATCAACATCTCAGGTCTGAATGAGATGAAGGTAATATTGTGACTGTGTAGTTCTGTAGGTCTCTCGTTTGCAGAATTTTGTTAACTCTGGTGAATTCTATGAAGAGTTTTGTGAATCAAAAGAATAATTAAGGTTTCGAATTACAGACATTATTTATGATACTTCCGAATTCAAAAGCTCGTTCTTTTGCAGAAAGGGCATGGACATAGAACCCTCTACATTCTTTATCTCAATAGAGTCACTTATACCCAGAGATAGATTTTTTTATTTTATTAGGTTATTTTATGACGCTGTATCAACATCTCAGGTCTGAATGAGATGAAGGTGATATTGTGACTGTGTAGTTCTGTAGGTCTCTCGTTTGCAGAATTTTGTTAACTCTGGTGAATTCTATGAAGAGTTTTGTGAATCAAAAGAATAATTAAGGTTTCGAATTACAGACATTATTTATGATACTTCCGAATTCAAAAGCTCGTTCTTTTGCAGCAAAGGGCATGGACATAGAACCCTCTACATTCTTTATCTCAATAGAGTCACTTATACCCAGAGATAGAATTCTTTGTCTAATTGGCAGGGAACTGGCGAGACAGTTTTTCAGGAAATATTGGCAAAAAGAATCTCCTTTCTGCTGCATTTTGATAATTTGATAGATACTAATATTTGAAGACTAACCTGCATTTCTCTTCACAGGCACTATTACAAGAGCGAAGTATTTCTACCTGTTCTGGGCAAGAGATTGGTGTACAAGTTTGGACCAAGTGCTACAGGATGGCGTACACCAAATCCAAATTTCAGGCTGTAAATGCAAAGGAACTGATCATATTTCCAGATCTTCATTTTAATGTGCAACACTTGGAATTACTTTTGATCGAAATTTCGTCGTAAAAGAAGTTGAGTAATGAACACACGGAATACATGATTAAAAAAATTAAATTGTAATTTACCTGACCTTGAAAGAACCACTAACACAATGTGTAATAATGAATGCATGTGTCATCGATTATATGGCACTCCATTTTCATAAAATTTATTATTATTATTACTATTATTATTATTATTATCATCATCATCATCATTATCATTATTATTATTATTATTATTATTATTATTATTATTATTATTATTATTATTATTATTTCACAAGACCATACATATGTATGTTACGAGATCTGTTATTTTATATGACAAAAATATACGTGTTTTTTGCTCGTTGTTACTCAAATTTTGCTCACATATGAAAAAACTTATTGCACATCTACTGCATGTCAGTAGGGAGAAAAGCTTTCATTGCCCTTGGTGAGGCATCACTTGTTGGATGGTGATAAATACTCCCCTCTAGTACAGGTATGTTTGTATAGGAAGGACATTTTTCTGCAAAATTTATTATTACAATGTCATTGCTTTCTCTGATCGAGATTCTTGCTGATAGCTACATCTATTATCAGGTAGCACATCTCACTTGACGATATGTGTCAGAGGAAGAACAATTGTTTGTATGCATCTGAAGTCTGACTAGTGTAATATGTAGCTAGTCGGCGATGTATGCAATGGAGGGGGAAAGGAATTTGCCATTCTATCCCATTATCTCCTGGCCTAGTTGCCTCATAAATGATGCCTTGTTGGTATCACTTGTGAGGTTTAGATCTGTCTTCGGACAGTTGACTGAACAACAACAACAATGATTATATGTTCATAGTATTGTTATGCTATTTTTAGGGTGTATCCAGTAACGATTGAAAATTTTTAAAGAACAATCGCATTGAGACTGAAGATTGCTTTATCCACGACTCTGAGCTCACTCGTTCACTGTAAGTTACATGATTCTAATTTTGTGCAATATAAATGTAAATCGTTAATTGTAAGTATGGAGGGAAATGTTTTTAAAGCAACTAGTAGTGTCATGCTGTAGATACCTTAGTTCGCATTTCTTCTTAGGTTTTTCTCCTGACTGGCATACGGTAGGTCTTAGATTTGCAAGACGTCTTTATTTTTGTTCTGTGCTGTACTGTACTGTGTTGCAATTTCACGGGTATTTCTTTCATGCCCCGTGTCTGTAATGATCTCACATAACTTTTTAGTGGTGATTTTAATATATTTTAGATAATTTGTTAGAAATCTTGTTCTTATACTTCTAATAACCGAGAACACCGTAAAACAGTGAATAAAATACATCAAAGTCGGTAAATTTAACATGTAAATCGTCAAGAAAAAGTTTGATTTTAAACATAGAAATCATGTTTAAAATTTGATAATAAAATATTCATTCCTGTACAGGCTTCCCCGGTATTAATAAGGCCAGTTACACATTAGATGGAGAAAAGTGTCATGGGAACATAAAAAAACATTATTCCTGTGTTTATTTGCACACTATGGCAGGGTGCTTGGCTGTTGAATTTATCAAAATACATTATTCCGTAATGTTCTTGTGTTCTCTTGCTGAAAATGTGGTAAATATCTTTTGCACATTTCGTCTTATTATGTTAGCGTGCATGATACACAGATTTTCATTTTTCACACTTGAGCAGCCATGCTTTTCACGTGATAAAACATGAAAGACAAACTCATTTTCGTACTTATTTTGAATGTTTCATTGTCGAAAATAAAATAATGGAATTTCGTGACTGATGAATGCACAATTGTGGTACTATTCTTAAAAAATCGCGTTTAATGCGAAATATAGCCATATACGCAAAAAAAATTTGCGACAAATCACGATTGTAAAACGAGTAGAAATTCGTGAAAAAATCATTTGCAAAAATCAGGTGTCCCTATTAATAATCTACAGCTTTCCTATTTAATGGATTGATATTGAACCCGTTTTTATGTGGTCATTTTTTTATTTTATACATTCTATTTTCTTCCGAAAACGTATTATGTGTCTTTCACGTGTTAAATTTTACATTGCCTCTGTAACATGTTTCAGCCTGCTATCGGCCAGCTTCAGACATCTGAGTTCTGAAGATGGCCGATAGCAGGCTGAAACATGTTAACTAGGTAGTATAAAATTTAACACGTAAAAGACAAATAATATGTTTTCCGAAGTAATATAGTGTTAAAAATTATGTACTCAAGACGTATTCTATTTTTTTTCTTTTGGGTCAATGAAGATTTTTTTAACATATCCGCCATTGGAAAAAATTATATATTTTATGTAAAAATATATAATTCTAGCTATTTTGCATTGTTCATTGAAATCTTAAAATATATTAAAACTTCAGTATGCATCTCATCCTTATAATATGGATTGGGCTATGAAGAAATTCTCTTTTCATGTCTTTGTGGTGCACATGGGATCAACTATGATGATTTCTGAGTGAGGACTTCAGCATCGAAAATACTCTGAAGAAAACACCTTTGAGCATATTAAAATTAAATTATACTGTTTCCTTAGTTGATTTCGGGAAATTAAATCATATGCAATGAATTTAGGCTCTTAGCATGCCAAAGGCTACTGTTAAGCATTACAGATGCTGAAGACATGTATTCTCTTCAACATTTTGCAATTGATAGTCATTCATTCATACATAGTTTTCTGCCCAAGAGCAAATCCTTCACTGAAAATCCAACATTCTCGAATCTTTGCTATTTTCCGTCTTCCTCTTAGTCTCTGCTTGCGATCCATATATCTTAATGTTGTCTATCATCTGATACCTTCTTTTGCCCCGAACTTTTTCCCATTTACCATTTCTTCCAGTACATCCTATGGGGCAGTTTCTTCTTAGCCAGTGACACAGCCAATTTCTTTTTCTCTTCCTGATCAGTTTCAGCATTATTCTTTTAACTTATGTGATGTTGCATCTGTTTTGCTGCGTGTGTAATTTCATTGTGAATTAAGCATAAATGTACATGGCCCACAGCTTTATTTCCCTTCCCTTTGTCGCCCTTAAAATCCATAATTCTCGGTGAGATTCGAACCCGCGGATCTTGGAGCCATTGGCAAGCTTGGTAACCATTAGGCCACCTAGAATGACTGAATTCATTTGCAAAACGGTAATATTATCAACATTTTGTAGAAATTGTCTAATGTGAAAATAGGAAGGAAAATCATATTGATTTTGCTTGTTCATAAGATCGCACTGATATTAAATTTGTGAGCTTCAAAAATGGGAAATTGAAGCTTTGGATTTCTTTCTTTCAAGAGACTTTCTACAATCAATGATTGTACCAATCAACATTAACCAGAAAGGAATGCTACTGCAGAAAGCAAGTGTGGCCTTGCAATAGAGATCAACAACCTAAAATCATAAAGTCTTGTCTGACTTGTTACCAGTATACAGTGAATCATTAGATAGATTGAACTGCGTTCTATCTGCTTTTAAGTGTCTTATTTCTTATACAAGTTATTTCTGATATTGATATTTTATGATGTAATTTTGAATGTTTATATTTATTTGAAAAACAATATATTGTAATGTTATCATTGTTGGGTAACCTATATATATATATTTTAATTAAATGTTACTTCAAATATTTTTATTGATTGGTGGTATGTAAGCCTACAAGACTGTGAAATAAAGACTACTGTCACAGTTCGAATTTCTTCTGTGTGTGTTGTTGTACAAATAATGTCTCTTAAGTAATGTCGATTTTGGAGCAAAATTTTAGCTGAAACGTGTTGTGACAAGAAATTAATCTAATCTTCAAAGTAAAGAACATTAGATTCTGTAGTCCTGAGTGACCTTTCAGTGAGGTTTGTTTTTCTGCGACTGAACGAGATCCAGGTTTCTGATGTGAAGAATTTGGTGATAATCAGTTTCAACATTTCCCAAGTTTGGAAACTTCTTTCATACAGGAAGTGGGCCAAGTCTCGAAACAGATGGTAATCTGAAGGCCCAAGTTCAGGGCTATATGCAAGGTATGGTATCAGTTCGATTCTTCCCAATTCCTGGATTTATTCCAAGATTGTTAAAGTTGTATGAGGTCTTGCATTGTCTTATTGCAAGAGAATTCTATTTTGTTTAATTAATGCCGGTACCTCTCCCTCAAAACTTCATGAACTTGTTCTACAAGGTGTGGCAGAGAAATCGGAGGTTTTCAAATGGAAATAACTCTGTAGTTATGTCTGTTAGAACAATCTATTACTGCCAAAAAAATTGGCTTACCAATTCCAATGGGGCTATATTTAATATAATCAAATATGTACCAAACCTATATGCACATAGAATTATTCTCATTCAGAAACAACTAAGTAAATTAAAAAACTACGAAAGGAAATAACATTTCAATGGATAACTAGTCATTGTAGTATGCCTTGAAACGAGAAAGTCGATAACATTACCAAACAGGCAACATATTTGCAACCAAGACCTCTTCAAGTGATATCTCTATCCAGTGCCTTTGCTTCAGTAGACTCTCATTTTAGAAACTTATGGATCAACAATTGACTCCCTTTTGACAAAGGAAATATTTTACAATACGTACAAAAGAAACCAAATGACCTGAAAATGTACAAAAACTTGCTCAGACATGTTCAATTGAATTCTAAATTAGGCAGTAGAGCAAGTGGACAGCTTCAAATACTTGGGGTGCACTATAAACAGTAACATCAGCTGCTGCCAGGAAGTCAAAAGGAGGATAGCAATGGCCAAGGAAGCTTTTAATAGAAAAAGGAGCATCTGCGGACCTCTAGAAAAGAACTAAGGAAGAGACTAGTGAAGTGCTTTGTATGAAGTGTGGCATTGTATGGGACAGAAACATGGTCATTACGAAACTGTTCTAATTTTTACATTCTTCTTGGACTTTCATAATGCGTTGAAATTTTTAGATGGAAAGAGGTCAAAAGGATGCTCAAGAGAGAAGACAGTATGCAATAAAGACAAGGCATTCCAGTGAAACACTGCAGCAGGCACTAGATGATGTAAACACAGGAAATCTTGGACAACGAGAAGCTGCACTTTTATATTCCATTCCAGGGCAAACACTAGTGAATAAATTGTTTTCACTGAGAATGTTGATGCTCTGTGCTATGATGACTTTGTAATAGTCTCATATAAAGAGTAACTGTTCCCTGGTAGGCCTACAGTCAATGACAATGAACTGCATGGTCCCATCTCCAGATACAGTCAGTTGTAAGGTCAAGAAAGGAATCCATTGGATGTGGCCTGGCCAGTTTGAAGTAATAAAGAAAGTTAATAAGTTGGTAAATAAAATGGGCACGTATGAGCTGATTATGTTAAGACTGTGAAGAATTTGATTAGCGAATTAAAATAAGTTATATCAAATATCCATATATATGTAGGTAATAAACAAAAATTGTGTTTATATTTTCTTTGTAGTATCAGTATATTTTATTGTTGTAGTAAATGTTCTACGTTTTCAATAAACTTTTTTGTGACTTTATATGCAATAAAATTTCAAAAGTTACCTTGAAATTGAAGGGGAATATAGGGAATTGAATTTAATAGTAAAACATATGTGGTACAAAGTTTTTCCAATTAGCCGTGTAACTTTGTACCGCCATTAAGTGTCAAATTTCGCCTATTTAAAATATGATTTTTGATGTTTATTATGTCTCATCTCATAACATAAGTAGTTTTCTTAAATAATTCACTTTTAAACATCAGTTTCAATGCATACTGTTTTAGGTAAGTATAAAAATATGATAGAAATAGTACAAAATTACCCCAAATGACTGTACTTACGAAGGACTTAAAATGACACTGACTGATAATTCTTTTGGGATAGAG
The DNA here is from genome assembly GCF_040183065.1 of Periplaneta americana. Taxonomy (NCBI): domain Eukaryota; kingdom Metazoa; phylum Arthropoda; class Insecta; order Blattodea; family Blattidae; genus Periplaneta; species Periplaneta americana. The sequence goes on from NC_091119.1 coordinate 157,080,180, forward strand.
CTTGAGGATCTGTCATTGGAATTACAGAAGCGCTCTGTATCAAAGATATATGCTCATAAACGATTATAAATCAAAGTTCGCGTGTTTGATTCTTTGTCTAAAAATTTGGGTGACAAATCTGGAGCTGTCTCTGTAGGAATCTTCCATAATATTCTTTTGCATGAAGGAAAAGTAAATTAAATAAGAATATTTTTTTCGAAGTCTCTGTAATAATAAGGCAGCACGCATGCAAACAATAATGGCCGCACATTACTCTCAAAGTGGTACTGTGGAAATAGAAGGAGAAACCCAATTCAGAGAGTTGATGAAAAATCTAGCAAGTTCTCGATAATAGCAAATGACCAACTGATCCATATATTTGTTTTGGAGACTTCCATTAGAAGTCTATTTTCAGCATGATACTGAAAGACATACAACAATGTATTCGTGGTTTCCGCGTTCCAGTGTCTTCAGAACCACAATTTGCATCACTTCAAAATCAAAATGATCTTAAACTTTTGCTTATTATAGTGAACACATTGATCATATCAACGGCAGAATGTGAGCTCGTATTTAATATGAAATGAATGATCCATGTACATCAACAAGAAATTCTCTACTGTTGGAGACCATATCAAGTTTATTTCTCCAAATGAATGGACCCCATCTCCATCTCTTTCACCCAGGACACGAAAGGGCCTGGATAGGGAAAGGAAGATGTCATGCTGACATCACAACTAGTAGGTTACGACTCCGTGAAACTAGGTAGTCGGAAGACATCTTTGCAATGGAAGCAATAGAGCAGCGATGTCTAAAGCAAACGCATTTTATGACCTTGAAATTATTCGCGGGTGCCTGGAAGGTCCGGGGTTTGATCCCAGGTGGTGACAGGATTTTTTCTCGTTGCCAAACTTTCAGAACGGACCCGAGGTTCACTCAACCTCCTATAAAATTGAGTACCGGGTCTTTCCCGAGGGTAAAAAGGCGGTCAGAGCGTGGTGCTGACCACACCACCTCATTCTAGTGCGGAAGTCATGGAAAGCATGGGGCTCTACCTCCATGCCCCCCAAGTGCCTTTATGGCATGTTACGAGGATACCTTTTACCTTTGCCAGGAGATTGACAAGGCAAATGCTGGGTAACTTTCGGCATTGGATCCTGGATTCGTTTCGCTGGCATTATCACTTTCATCTCATTCAGATGCTAGATAACTGGAGCGGTTGATAAAACGTCATAAAATAACCAATTATAAAATAATGCGATACATATTTCATCAGATATTCCAGTCTGCAAAACAAGGAAAGTGCATAGTAAACTATTATAAGATTATTCATATTTAAAAATTAGAAATGAAAATTAATATAATTCGTAATTCATTTCATATAAGCTATTTACATCAGAGAAGTCAATTCTTTGTTAAGTGGCCACCTTCAATATTTTTATACTTCGTGAAATTTTTCGTAATGTCTTTCCATGTTACATTTTTTGTGATAGGTTTTTTGCATATTATTATGCACTGTGAGTCCCCACCACTTTCTTTATTCAAAAATAAAAATCTCCATTCTGGATTAAATATACTAATATAGGCCTAATGTTCTCTTGCATGTAACCAGCGTAGGCCTGCGGCTTCCACTAACCCCTATTATGTAGACCAGCTCGTTCGTTTGCTATGTAGTCTAATCTGTCGACGAGAGCTACAGTCCGCATTTCACGAGAAGATCCGAGCAAGGAATGCGAGTTTTTCCCCCACTCTTATAACCTATCCCCGACACGGTACCGGCCGGCCAATGACTGAGCCTTGTTTGTACCAGCCGGCCAATGACACCACTCCCATCCACCTGCTCCTTCAAGAACGCTGAGTTACTGGTTACTCTCTCCTCTTACCCCGCAAGGACCATACTCCCCTCGCAGGGATCTTCTCGTGAAAAAATGGACAGTACCTACATGCACACTGAGCTCTAAAGCTCACGCTTGCGTCTAAAGGCATCAATTGACATGGCTGCTATAGAGTATGGAAGCATTGCTCCTTAACTTTCACATATGGTTGTACACGTGTAACAACGTTTTAATATATTGTATATGTTTATATTTTTTACGTAGGTCTATCATAGACCTATGTAACCGAGGACGGTATAACCTAATTTTATCTTCATAAAATATACCGGCACTTCTAAACTTCCATTTCGAGCACTGCTGGAAAGTATGAACAAAATTGTTTCACTTAAATTGAAGATTTAGGCAGTCTGTATCCGGTTCTCGATACTGAATAGTCATAGTGAATACTGTCTCTTCGAAATTTGCATTGCATTGTGTAAGTGCTTGTTTCAAAACCCGAGTGTCGTGATTTTTAAAAGTAATAGGCAGGGAACGAAACTTAGTGTCCGATGGGAGATATGCAAGTGGTTTCAGGTTAATTGTGTTCTAGCAGGCGCCGTGGGTCGTGACCTGTTGAATTACTGTGCTTTAGTTCGCTGTTTACTTGCTTTGTGTTGCAGTCGACGAGTAACTTTTTTAAGTGGTTATTTTACGACCCTTTATCAACTGCGACGAGTAACTTAATCATGGGCTAGAAATCACAGAATTTCGTATTAATTTCGAAAAAAAAAAATCGTTACAAAAATATTGTATTTCGCGTTTTATCGCTTATTAAGTTGTAAGATAATTTCGTATAAATTAGAAAGCGATTTTTACGTGAAAAAATAATCCTATATTATGTATTAGGCATCAAAATAATAATAAAAAAGGTTTCATACAACAATTTATTCTACATATTAAAATTAAACAACTTTAACACTGAGAAAAAACATTATTTGTATTATGTAACATCTACTGTTTCTATTTGTGGAATGAAGGCATAGCAGAAGTGACAATAATATTTTCTTTCATTCTGCGCCTACGGTCACTAACATTTGAATTATACATGAGAAAACTCTTCTGCGTCAATAGGTGCTCAAGGAACCCAGACACATTTCAACAGAGCTGGATGAATCGGGGATTGCAGGAACAGCACATGTCAATGCGCCACACATAGTGACATGTGCTATTTCTGCAATCCCCGATTCAGATGTAAATGCAGGGTAATTCAACATGAGAGCTCGTAATGCCTCAATCACGTCAGCTGATGATTGTTTCAAAACTGTTTCTTTAAAAGTAACCAATGTTTCACTGCAATCAGTAGCCTACTTTTTTATATCCTTGAGATAACTCAATATTTTAACCAGTGGCGTAGCATGAAATTTTGAGCAGGGGAAGCTAACTCAAGTTGTCTTTCATGCAATATGAGAAAACGTATTACAAAGATACAGTCTTAAAATAAATAGTAGTCAATGTCAAGTCAGCAGTCGAAGATTGGTTGGAACCTCGTAAGTAACACCAATAAGGCATGACCTCAAATGATACGTAGTAAAATATGATTTCACGGTTTACACATGTCTCTAACAAATAGACACGTATACGTATAACATTAGCTCACTCCCTGTCATACTTAGAGAAATCACAGTATTAGTATCATTGCGTAAGTATGCATCTGTCTTTTGGTTGTGTCCTTCATTGACAGAAAGGGAGTCGGTCATTTTGTTTTTTAAATCACACTTTTGTTCGTAAGTCAGTCTTGATAATACAATTGTCCTAAAAAAATCAAGTAAATTAGTGTCAGGAACTGTTATTTCACTCATTATTTATTATATCAGCCACAATGCACACTAACACTTCAACTGAACACAACTGACGAAAAGGGGTAACTCGGAAACTACTTATTTTAAATGTTAAAGCTAGCTTCTTGCGAGCCTTGCGACTAGAAAGGGATGGAAAATCTGCGGAGTGGATTACACAGAAGAAACCAGTCTGCTTGGAAGCTGGTGTGTGCAGGCTTCTTGTTCACTGCTGCATCACAAATCATCCTGAACTGCCGCATCACAATATTTAACGCGTAAATATAAATTCTATTAAAATTAATAAATAATTTTCTCCATAAACTGCAGGTTTATTATGAAATTATTATTAGCTGGGGAAGCTAAGCTTTTTAGCTTACATTGATTCTACGCCACTTATTTTAACCCTTTCTGTGAGTACGTTAACATTTATCTGTACTATATTTGCTGGGTTGAATAATTAATTTAAATTTACAAACAATGAATATAAATCATGTAGGCCTAACTCGTATTATTCAATTTTCTGAATCACTTGTTTACCGGCGTACTTAAATAATCTTATATTTGAGTTCAAACTGAAATGGTTAATTATGTTGCCTACCGACTCCCCTACATTACCAGAAATTATAATATTCATGCTACACTTCAGGTCATTATGCGAAAACCTGTGGTCTCTGCCTATCCCTCTCCGCGGCTGATCGTGACTCTACTCACGCGCAAGTAAACAAATCCGTACCAATAGTAAAGTAACAACAAACCTGTTTCATCGGGCAACAAGTTTCGTTCCCTGGTAATAGGCATATAGATTTATATATTAATATAAATAAAATACAAGGGACTGTGCTTAATTTTGCTATTAAGAAATTTCATACTAAGTGTGTTTGTCACGCAACAAATAGTGATGCATCCACAAGTTCCACAGAGCGATCTCCAAGATGGCACATGGAGGGGAAAATTACCAGCACACAGAAGAAAAATATGTGTGCGTGTAATTTAATTGCTAGTTTTAGTACAATGGAAATAAATTTCCCGAAACAACCATGGAATATAATGGAAAAAAATGGAATTTAGGAACTAGAAAATGCGGACAAACCGCGGATCTAGTTATTTTCAGGGAGAAGAAGAAGATAAAGAAAAATACACCGTGACTGTTAAGAAATCAGTACTGGCTGTATGGGTTAATAATCCAACCAGTAACGAATTGGAAATAATGCATGTTATAATACGTAGAATACATTACAATATGTCGTAATGTTGTGCTCATGATGCAATGAAATTTGAGATATTAATGTATGATTAATTATCAGCATAAATGTTAATGTTGATATCAGTGTTGTTTAATAGACGTGTTATATTTTGCACAAATAGGCTATGCTGAGAGATAAATGATTACTACATCTTTATTATTAAACTGTAAAAAAATAATTTGTTCCTGTTATAATGGATGAAGTTCCAGAATTCTCAGACCAAAGCAACGAATCTGAGGACGTTGGAGACAAAGAATTTTGCATTGCGGAATCCATTGACGACGAATCACAGTAAGCGAGTATATTAAACTTATCTTGTGCATACGAACGAATCGGTATACGTAAAATAAGATTCTCTGAAATGAATGTGTGTAACATTTATTTTCGGCTTTGTGTCAAGTTAAACTGAATACTGCGAATTATTAGGCTTAACTGTATTTGTAGCCTATATGAGCAGTGGAGATGCGTTGGGTAACCAATAAGACTCTGGAATACCGGTAAGTAAACTGTTGTAGCATTCTAGTGACCGATCCATACAGGCGCCGATGAATAAAAGAAAAAGAGGAGTTGCACGTGATTTGATTGTTATTTTTGTTTTAGTAACATTACATTTCCTCTCCTTCCTTAATATAATTCGATAACGGCAAAAAAAAAGTCCTCCTTGCAGAAAAACGCATGGTAAATTGATTGCAATAGTTCTGTTTTTTTTTTTTTTTTTTTTTTTTTTAATAAACTAGCGCACAGGTAGTTCTGGTGATTTTGTTAAACACCTTGGAATTTGTAAGGGATTTTTTTTTTTTTTTTGTGGAGATGAGTTGAATATGTAAGTATTTTATAGCGATATATTATTTTAAAAACAGATTTGTTCGAAAATGTAGTAAATTACATTTTAAATTATAGCTGCGTTATAATGAAGGTGAATATATCACTTATAAATAGGTCTGTAATGTTGGGGACCGATTACACAAGTTGACTGCAGCATGGTACATAGGCCGGGGATGTGAGCTAGTACGAGGATATTGACTTGGTTCTGCGATCGATTACGCGAATAACAAGGTGCACATAAACATCTGGACAGCTCTAAAAGTAAATATACGCTACACAGGATTACAAATATATATTTTTAAGTACCGGTATCGTTCGTTATGTGCAGAATAATTATCATAGAATTGTTCGTGGGTTTGAGTTTCCTCCTTTCTTTTCTTGTGCTAAAATGTCTCTGTATATAATATCGCTTGTCACCTCGTATGTTTATGTTACGTAATTTACATGTAATGTTCCCGTCATTCACTTCAAAATACTCACCAAATTCCGCTGCAAAAATATGTGCCTGAGAACCTTTAACCTTTGGCATTATTGTTCAGCAGGTACTCTGTTTACGCATGCTACGATAGCGAATGGCGAACGGAGTATTCAGCAGATACACTGTTTACGCATGCTAGAATACTGACTGGTGAACGGATAGTCAACTTGAAATCATCGTAACGCACCCTATCGGTCCCCAACATTACTAGCCTACTTATTTAATATCCTAAAGTAACTTAGTTTTTATAAAATTGGTTTACACTTTATTAACTGCGATGGTTATATAGCATCTGAATGAGATGAAGGTGATAATGCGCCGAAAGTTACCCAGAATTTGCTCTTATTGGGTTCAGTAACCCCACAAACAACCTCAACCAGGTAACTTGTACTACCAGGATTTGAACAATATTTTACGGAATACTATTTTGGTTAGGACGTTCAAATTTGGCAGACAGTTCAGGCTGGTTCACAATAAACCGGAAACGGAATCTACAACGAAAACGAGAACGGAAATGAAATGGAATGTGAAGAATCGATTAAGTGTTGCGTTATCTACTGCAAAGCCACCTCATACTCATTGTACTAGATCAATACCTAAATATGGGATTACTGATAAAAGATTTGTAATTACGGTTAAAATAAGTGTATTAAAATGCATTTATTTTAACATTATTTCCGTTACCATTTTAACATTATTTCCGTTACCATTATCGTTTCCATTCTCGGTTTATTATGAACCAGCCTTTAGTTTGAAACTTGCGTTACAGGAACACTGGCTCGATTATGTGTCACCCTGGTGGAATGAGCGGTAACTACTGAGTAAAGATGGTGCGTGTGTTAGAATCGTTTACTTGTGAAGAGCAGCATTGTGTAGTCCGTTTCTTGTGGACAAAACGAAAAAAATCCAAATGAAATCCACACGGAAATGTTGGAGATGTATGGTGCTGATTATCTGAACTGCAGAAACATCTCCAGGTGGTGCAGATTCTTTGAAGACAGCCGACGAAACACGTTCCGGCCGACCAGTGACCGCTGCAACATCACCCATTGTAAGAGGCAATGAGGCGGCAATCATGCACTCCCTACATTCCAGACCTCGCACCGTCTGACTTTCACCTCTTCGGACCAATGAAGAAATTCCTAGGAGGCCAACGATTCGAATGAAGAAGTGAAACCACTCGTGCGCAGATGGCAGTCACGAAAACGGAATTTTATGAATCTGGTGTCACGATGGAAGAAATGTGTCGAGAGACTTGGTTCCTATGCCAAAAAATAGGCAAAACATGTAGCTTTCTTATGCATTATTTCATTTTGATTGCCTATTAAATACGTTGCCACGAAAAAATTGTGCTTTACTTTTCCAGCCTTCTTCGTATAATTCAGGGAAGAGTTATTTTACATGATTAACTATAAACCTACGATACGGGCCTGCCAACTTTACCATCCGTCCAAAGGAAGCCACGCTGAAGACTTTTATTATCTTTAAAATCCCTAACTTCTGATCTTGGTAGCTAAGCATGGTAACCAGAAGATCACCAAAGAGGACGATGACTTGGAAATTTATTTATCGTTCTACAACTCAATTTTCCTGTATATGCTTACTTAAGTAAACATATTCTATATTTCAGGACGCGATTCAGAGTTTCTTACGATGCATTCGAAAAGCAACAAATAGAACTTCACCACAACATTACCGCTACAAAAACAGAGAAGAGCAACACTTCCAAAGCATGCGAAGAGAATCAAATAAAAATATGCGGCTTTTCGTCATGCCCTCTTCCTCACTCGTTGGGTCTCTTGTCTTCTATAAATCCTTCATGCAATTTCAAGGAGCAACTCAACGACTCAAAGGATTCTTCCAACTGTAAGAAGTAAGTTTTAAATGTCTACAAATAGAAAAAAAAAATGAGACACGGTAAAATGTGAAAAACGTTGTTATGGATGTAAGCTTCGTGTGAAACATTTGTGTGAAGCACTAAAATTTTATAAAATACCACATCGAGAACCGTACGTTCCTACAGGATTTGGTAATCATACGTCTTTTTTTGAAAGACGCTGCCCCGTTCCATAATGACCAGGTTGTTCTGTTACTTTCACTCAAAATTCCATTTTTTTCTTTGCTTTTACACAGAAATTTCGAATTAAATATTCAAACTACGATACTGTTATTGATATGAAAATGACATTACATCGTTATATCCGAACAATTTACTAAACATATTCTTACATAATACAGTTCAGTCGAACATTCTACTGTCCTACTGGGCTGAAGTGACTCAAATGCCAGCGCGCTGTCTTCCACCCAGTCGGACCAAGTTCGATCCCCGATCAGATCGTGATGGAATTTGAGATGGCCACAGCAAGCATTGCAGAGGGGTTTTGTCGGAGTTCTGCCCTTTTGCCCTATCGTTTCATCAACATTTTCCTCATAGTGCGGGTTTCCGATGCTGATATAAGAAGGGTTTGGGGCTCCGGACCTTGGGGTTTATTAGGCTGCTCGTGTGCGAATGGCAACTGACTATCAGGTTGAGGCAGGAAGCCCAGCAATAGGGCTCACAATTGGCCAAGCAAGTCTAAGTGGAAGGTCTGGGTCCGACCCTCGAAAAGCCAAGTCGAGCCAAGACTGTCCACAATGGCGTCGATCAACCTTTCGGTTTGCCAGCACTCACAAGGGAGGGGTAGA